>NW_007726962.1:275823-310057 GCF_000696425.1 Galeopterus variegatus
TTTTTTTTTTTTTTTTTTTTTTTTTTTCTTTTTGGCTTTTTGTCTTTTTCCGTGTCCAGCAACGGGATCGCAACCCTCGGCGTTGCTCCCGCGCCTCGCTCAGCCAGTGAGCGGGAACCGGTCTGTATGAGGGATCCGAGCCCTCGGGCGGGAGCGCCGCCGCACTTCCCAAGCGGCGCACTATCCAGTGCGCCACTGGGCCGGCCCCAGCCAACTGATCTTTGACAAAGACACTAAGAACATACATTGGGGAAAAAACTGCCTCTTCAATAAATGGTGCTGGGAAAACTGGACATCCATTGGTAGAAGAATGTAACTTGATCTGTACCTTTCACCACACACTAAAATTAACTGAAAATGGACTACAGACCTAAATATAAGGCCTGAAACTTTAAAACTCCTAGAAGAAAATGTAGAGGAAATGCTCCAGGATTTAAGACTGGGCAATGACTTTATGAATAACACCCCCAAAACACAGGCAACAACAACAAAAATAAACAAATGGAATTATATCAAACTAAAAAGCTTCTGCACAGCAAAGGAAACAATCAATAGAGTGAAAAGACATCCAATAGAATGGGAGAAAATATTTGCAAAATATGCATCTGACAAGGGATTAATATCCAGAATATACAAAGAGCTAAGACAACTTTACAGCAAAAAAATAATAATAATAATCCAATTAAAAAATGGGCAAAGGAACTGAAGAGACATTTCTCAAAAGAAGACATACAAATGGCCAACAAGTATATGGAAAAATGCTCAGCATCTCTAATCAGCAAGGAAATGCAAATCAAAGCCACTCTGAAATATCACCTCACCCCAATCAGACTGGCTATTATGAAAAAGACAGAATAACAAATGCTGGTGAGGATGTGGAGAAAGAGGAACCCTCCTGCACTGTTGGTGGGATTGTAAATTAGTATAGCCATTATGGAGAACAGTATGGAGTTTCCTTAATCAACTACAGACAGAACTTCCATATGATACAGCAATCCCACTCCTGGGAATACATCCAGAGGATTGGAAAACATCAGGTCGAAGGCATATCTTCACCCCCATGTTTATTGCAGCTCTATTTACAATAGCTAGGTGATGGAACCAACCTAAGTGTCCATCTATGGATGACTGGATAAGGGAATTGTGGTATATATACGTAATGGAACACTACTCAGCCTCCAAAAATAATGAAATTCTACTATTTGCAATAACATGGATGAGCCTGGAGAAAAATTATCCTAAGTGAGACAACCCAGGTACAGAAAAAGAAATACCACATATTCTCACTCATAATTGGGAACTGAACCCATAAATAACAAATGAACAATAAAGAGAGAGAAAGAAAGAAACAACAGTCACAGTAATATGTTGAACTTTTAGAATACTAGAGGCAGAAAAGTGGAGTGGAGGAGGTGAGGGAGGGGGGCTAATGAGGAATTGCTCAATGGACACAAAGCAGGTTTGCGTATTGTAAAGGTGAATAAACTATCTACACTGATCTAATATTGTACACGATTATTGAAAACCAGTGTTGTACCCCACATGTATGTATAATTTTTTTTAAAAAAGGCATCAAGACCAAATGGGTTCATCATCATGGTTTAGCCATATTTTAAAAACAGAAAAATATTTAATCTATTTTACCTTAGGATACTTTAATAAAAAAGAAAGACATCATTAAAAAGTTGAGCAGGCTACATCCATAGCTCAGTCTGAAGCTTTAATTCATTTTTTAATACCATATATTTTTGTTATTATACAAGTGACATATCCTAATTGCAGAAAATTTGAAAGCTACACAAATTAACAATGACCTGTTACTACTCTTAGCATATATATGTGTATATAGTTTTGTGTCATGTTCAAATGCATGGGTTTCAGAGCTAGACTGGCTGGGCTCTCAGCCTGGAACAGCCACTTCAATAGCTTTGTGACTTTAGGCAAGTTACTGAACGTCTCTGGGTCTCAATTTCCTCTTCTGAAAATGATAATAAAAATACTACCTCCCTCCCAATAAGATAGGTTATGAGGATGAAATGAATTAATATATATACAATACCTAGATGGTGCCCAGAACAAAATTTGTTCCCAATATATGTTAGTTATTATTATTTATGGTCACAGTCCTTGGTCTAAACTCATTGTCAGACCTACGCATTAAAGGGAGTATTAAACCACATGTTCTCACCCATATGAGAGAGCTATAAAAAATAAACTGAGCTTATAGAAATAGAGAGTAGTACTGTGGTTATTAGAGACTATAAGGAGAGGGGGTTTAGGGGATAGAGAGAATTTGGTTAATGGATACAAAATTACAGCTAGTTAGGAAAAATAAGATCTAGTGGTTTACAGTAGTGCTAAGCATCTATAACAATAATTTGTTGTCTGTTCTCAAATGGCTAAAGAAGAGCTTAAATGATCAATTTTTGCTATGATGAATATGCTAATTACCCTGATTTGATCATCACACAATGTTACACGTATTAAAATATAACTCTGTATTCCATAAGTATGTACAATCAATAAGTAACAATTTAAAAAGTGAATATATTTTTTGAAGAGGTAATAAATAAAAACTAGGGAGTGAACCTCAGGGCAATTGACTTTTCCATTTCCTGGAAAGCTTAAAGTAGATATTTTGTCCAAGTATATTTGGACACTGATCTGGCTTTCTTTCCCCAGATAAGGATGTGGCCTTACTGATGCTGAGTTTGGTTCAAGAACCAGGAGTTCTTGACATCTAAACATCCCTTTTAAATGGAATTACACAGATTGTCATATTTTTTTTTCCAAAATAGTAATATAGATGCTGAGTGTATATATATATATATATATTTTTATTTTATTTTATTTTTTTTTTAAAACCTAATGGTGCAGGGAAAAAAAGGTCAGCTGTATCTTTGGATCTGTCAAGACTATTCCCTGTGCAGATAGTGGTATTGGTAGCTGTAAATGTAGCAGGAACAAGGGAGCAGGAAAGTCCATATTAAGATATGCTACATCTGCTCCCACCTTATGAGGCTTTATCCTTGTTTAACTAAATCAGGAAGTTATAGGGTGTGGTCCTTTTCCCACAAATCCACAACCCTTGAGAAACACTGAATGTTATCAGAGACGAGATCTAAAATACTGCAATAACCATACACATGTACAGGATATATACAATGTATGTTTGTAATATAAAAAATATGAATCTAAATAATAAAGTATTATTTATTATTAAAGGTTAGCTGATAAAAAGTTGTATCTTGGAGTAAATATAGATCCTTATAAAACATTACAATTATTTGCTCCAATTTATCTGTTATTGTTGTATGTTTTACCTATATATTTTCAATGTTTATATAAAATGATCTATTAATTTTCCTGATTATTTCTTCCTTTATTTTTATTAGGAAGTCCTTCTCCCTAGTCACATTTATTTTATTTTAGTTGACATATACTTTTCTTTTTTTACATTTAACACTTGAATACTTCTGAAGTTTGTGTTTAAACTTGACTAGCTTATCTTGTAAATTACATAAGCATAATAATAACTGCCACCATGCATTAAGCAATCTGGGTATTTCATACTGAGATAAGCATTTTACATGCTTTATGTCATATATGCTTTTATTATTCTCTCTGTAAATACAAGCAATAATTAAAGGCACAAACAGATTTTTGAAAAGAAAATACAAAATTTCTCTACCTATGATTAACTTTTTTTTTTTTTTTTTTGTCTTTTTCCGTGTCCGGCAACGGATCGCAACCCTCAGTGTCGCCCCCGTACCAGACCGGGACCGGCAACGGGATCGCAACCCTCGGCGTTGCTCCCGCGCCTCGCTCAGCCAGTGAGCGGGAACCGGTCTGTATGTGGGGTCCGAACCCTCAATGGGAGCGCCGCCGCGCTTCCCAAGCGGCGCACTATCGCAGTGCGCCACCGGGCCGGCCTATGATTAACATTTTGGTGAAAAATTTTCTATACATTTCATATGCTTATATGTACACATAAATGTTCAGAAATACATAAAGTACAGAAATTGAACTGTGCTGCTTTTAACCTAACTTTTCTATTAAACTGTATTAATGAATATATTTCCATATCAATAAAATTAGGTTTACATTATCTTTAATGTGTACAAAGTAATTGACTAAATTGATACATCCCAATTGACCTAGTCAATTTATTATTAGAGTCATTAGGTTATTTCCAAAACTTTGCTACTTTTAGCAAAATGTTAATGAACATACTTGGGTATATATCTTTTAGCACTTCCATTTATCTTCTTAGAATACATACTTAGTGAAATTGCTGGATCACAGAATGTGTTTTACATTTTTATACAGATTGCCAACCCACTCTCCAGAAATGGACCAATTTAAACAGTGCATTATATCATCCATATCCCCACAGCCTTGCCAACACCATGTTTTGTTAATCTGTTTTGCTGATCTTTTAAACCTTCTTAATCTGATAGGTGAAAACAATTAGTTTTTATTTGCAAAGTTAGTTTGGTGTTCCTTCTTTTGTGAATACTCTGTAAATTTTCTCCATTTTTCTATAAGGAAATTATTTTTTAATTGATATGTAGATGTTCATTATGCATTAAGAATATCTACCTATGTTATGTGTCACAGATATTTTCCTAATTTGTTTGTTTTTAACCTTGATTATGGTATTTTTTTGTCATGTAGATTTTTTGAAAGTTAAATGTGTTAATCTTTTCCTTTAAGTCTTCGCTCTTCATAAGATGGTTAGGAAAGCCTCTCCATCTATAGACTGTAAAAATACTATATAAATGTTAAATATTAATGATATAGATTTTAAAATAATATAAAATAAATTCAAGTACCTTTGAAGTTTCATTATTTTACATTTACATCTTTGATTCAGCTGGAATTAACTAGGGCTTATATACTAAGCATAGATGTGGCTTTATTAAATTTTCCCTCAAATGACTAGGTTGTCCTAAACACATTTAATAAAAATTTCATCTTTCCCCCAAACTATGGATTTGAAATGCTTCTTTGTAATTTCTTAAAAGCCATAGTATACTTGGGTTTATTTCTTTGGACAATGTTCTGTTACATAAATCTGTTCCATAATATTTTACTTATCGTAATATCCAGGACAATTTATTTGTGGCAGGACAAGCTCCTTATAATTTTTCTTCCTCAGAATTTCATCTGGAATTTATTTTAGTGTTTCATGAGGTGTAAATATCTAATTTCCCCCACAAATAGAGTCAAAGTATTACTGACTGATTTGTATTGTGAGAAGGAAGGGAAGTGGCAGCACTGCATCGCTGGGAACTTTCAATAACTCTACATAAACCCATGATAGTGGTCACCTTTGTGAACATGTTTCTGGTAGAAATAAATGTTGAGAACCATTGACATATAGTAGTGCTGTGCAGTAGAACTTTCTGTGGTGACGTTAATGCTCTCTAGTTGTACTTTTCAATACAATGATCACTAACTACTGTGGCTGTTGAGCACTTGAAATGTTGCTAGTGTAACTAAAAAACTAAGTTTTTAGACTTATTTAGTTGTAATTAGTTAAAATTTATAGAACCACACGTTTATTGGATAGAGCACTTCTAGAGCATAACTATTTAAAAAATCACTGCCCGATTATACTGCTTCGTAGCATTATTGATGGATAATAAACTTGGCAATTTCATATTTAAACTGAAGTTACCATTTAGATAATACAACGTTAAGGCTAAACCTGAGATCTCAAAGACCACACAATTAAATAAATATGTAACAGATGCCCTTGTACTCTTGGCACTCTGTTAGATAAAAAAGACAGGTAAGACAGCCTTCAATAAGTTTAAAATTTCATAGAGGAGATAAAGTGGTACACAAATAATAATAATGGCTACTGAACAAGGTAAATACCATAAAAGAGAAATCAAAATGTCAAGAGAGTTCCAAGAAGAGAGAAATTATTTTGGCTATGGAGTGTGAGAGAGAAACTAGGGAGGGCTGCTTGAAATAGGTGGGACTTAAGCTGCTTTTTTAATATGTCTTATTTTCAGGGAGGAGAAATGGGAGGAGAAAACCATTCGGGCGGGGGGGAGGAACAAAGGTTGGATAACAAAAGTTATATTGGACAATGGTGTGTTGCCCGATCTGGCTAGATCATCATGTGAGCCAAAATGTAGTGAGAAATAGGATTATTAGGTAGACTAAATATCAAAGGGCCTTAGATTTATATCCAAAAATCTGGACTTCACTTTGTAACTTCTGAGGAGAGAATAAAGTCCCTTTAGACTAGTGTCATCTGAGCTCAGGTCCCCAGAGCAACACCAGATTAGTGATATCAATAAAATAAAGTTTCCCAACTTGGAAAGATCACCCACCTCACAAGATTACTGTGAACATTAAGTGAAATAAGGAAAGGGGGAAAGCATTTAGCAAAGTATTAAGCAAGCACAACATAAATGCTAAAAATTTGTAACAAAGTATAGTGATCTAGATGTTTCCTATACTGACACACACCAAGGACAAAACACCTTCTAAGGCATAGTAACAGACTGTTAAAAAAGAAAAAATAAACAGACTCTAAAACACAGCCATAATCATTTTTAAAAGGCATAATTTCAGCAGGCACACTGCTAAGAGACAACACACTATTTGGATCCCTAGATATTGAAAGGATGATATTGACTTTCTGGGTTAGTGGTAACAAATGTCATCTAGTCCACTCCGCCAAATCTGATGTTTGACCTGCCACCAAACAGTTGTAACTGCAATAGTGGAGAACTTGCTACGGTTAAGATGCAAACTATTTAATGTATCAAGCTACTCTAATTTTTAGAAATTATTTCAGATTCAATAACAATTTGCATCACCTAACATCCACTAAGTATTTAGCACTTCTAAGTAAAGAACTAAATGATCTTCAGTAAAATTAGTTCTAATATGCAGGATATATTGAATTAGAGAGCAGACCAAACATAGAAAGAAGAAGCTTTTATGGCAGGCCAGGTCATGAATCCAGAGGACCTAACTACCTGTGGTTGCAGTAGGAATGCAAAGGAAAAAACCTATTCCAGAGACAGAACTTAGGGCATATAATAAAAGACAGGATGCAGGAGGCCGGAGTGGATGAGGAACACAGGAGTCACAGACAAATAAGATCAGAAGTCCTGAGATTAGAGAACTATGGCATCATTAAAATAAACAGACAAAAATACAAAGTTTACTTGGGAGATGTTCAATGTTTGAATACATTTTACATGCCAATAGAACACTGATATAGGGGAGGGAATAAAGCAAACCAGGTAAAAGGCATTTTGGAACTCAGAAGAGAAGCAAAGGTACAGCTACATGAAGATGTGAGATTTAATGGGAAAAATAAAGCAAGAAGATGACTAAAGCCAGGCTCCTTGGCACAGAGAATATGTATTTAGATCACCTGACATGGCTATGGCTGGAGAAGCCCAAAAGAAAGTGGCCCACAATGGACTCACTGCAGTGCTTCCTATCTCATAGGAGCCAGCTGAAAGTGAACAGTCCAACAAGTGGTAGCTTTGGCCAGATGGATCCATGCAGTACATCTTCGCATAAGGCCTTACATTGGACAGGCGTGTTTTATTTTGGCAAATTCCTTGGCACTGACAACTCCGATTCTGAACCTAATAAGAGGCTTATTTTCAAGTCCTAGCTCAAGATAATTAAATCACATATGCATATTCAGCCTTTATATTTCTCCACCAACTTGGCTCTGATCACAACTTCTTGACCTAAGCGCAGGGATTAAGGGGTATGAGCTGCTGGATACAGTTAGAAACCAGCCCCAAAAAGCCCTGTTAGGGCCGGCCGGTGGCGCACTGCTACAGTGCGCCGCTTGGGAGCGTGGCGGCGCTCCCACCGAGGGTTCGGATCCCACGTACAGACCAGTTCCCGCTCACTGGCTGAGCGAGGTGCGGGCGCGACAACGAGGGTTGCGATCCTGTTGCCGGTTCCGGTCCGGTGCGGGCACGACACTGAGGGTTGCGATCCGTTGCCGGACACGAAAAAAGACAAAAAGGAAAGAAAAAAAAAAAAAAAAGCCCTGTTAGCCCACACCTTGAGGTTCGGTGGTGATTTTTCTTACTTTCATATCTTATTACTGAAGGGCTCAAACTTGGGATATTTTCTCTCTTTTACTTGATCGCAGTGCATTTTCTCCAAGGAGTTTATGGTACTTCTTAAATGGAGAAGGCAGTGTGCGCATTCTTCTTCTAATTGCCCTCGCTGCAGTCATTACTGCCACAAGTACAAAAACATCCAGGTATAAGAAAAATATATATTTTTCCCTCCTTAAGTTTCATCATACTGCTACAACATGTCAAAGAATCTACTCAGGCTATCATACTGGACACAGTGATGATTTCCTTTAAGGAAAAGATGTGTACACACAATTCTGTTTTACCAAAGTATATGATCATTTTAACCATATTTTAACTCATTTCACTTACCAGCCATTCCTTTTTCCCAAATAGCAAATGTTTTGCACTGAGCCACTTCATTGAACTATACAAACCAATATATTTGATAAAGTAAAATTGTCTCACGGTTTTAAACAAAAGTGGAAGTCACTTCATAATTCAGCTATTTTATATGGTCAGATTCTTTAGAGTATGTTTTCTTAAAGCTAAATAAAACTTCAATGGGCTTTGCATCTGTAGAGACATGTTTTGGGTGGGTAATTCAGGCTGTTCTCCAGGTA
The DNA here is from genome assembly GCF_000696425.1 of Galeopterus variegatus. Lineage (NCBI taxonomy): Eukaryota > Metazoa > Chordata > Mammalia > Dermoptera > Cynocephalidae > Galeopterus > Galeopterus variegatus. The sequence goes on from NW_007726962.1 coordinate 284,528, forward strand.
GCCACATCATCAGTTCACCCTGGTAAGCAGCATATGCTTGTACGGACTGTATTGCCAGTTACTGGCAAACAAGAATGTTCTATGCAATTGAGGAACTATGTCTCAGGAAATGAATGGGCAAATTAAGACTCAGACTTGATTTCACCTGTAAAAGCCACAGTCCAGGGGTACCCTAATATCTCCCACCTCTGACCAGCACCTTTAGCCTCTGCACACAGAAATCTTAGAGGTAGGAGCTCAGCAGAAACAGAAATGGCTTCATTGCTCAGCCTAAGATTGTCTAGAAAGCTGTTGCCAGAAATCTGTTGCCAGAGAGGGCAACAGAGGCTATACAGCAAAACCCAGTTTAAATCTCCAAACCTATTGCTCTGAAGGCCTGGCCTTGACCTATCGGGCAGAATCGGTCATGGCTCTCTGTCACCAAAGCAGCTTTGGTGGCCACTTCCCCCTCCTTCGGACCAGCTGGGGCTAGAGTGGACTAGCCAACAGACTGATGCTGCAGCCTTTAACTCATTTAAATACTTTCTATTTAAATCATCTGCTTCCACCGCAGGCAATTAAGAGCTTTCTAGCCCAGGGAAGCCTTCAAATTTGAGAGCTCACACAGTGAGCGGGTGGCTCAGATCTAGAGCCCCCACATCACATCCAGCCAGCGTTTCGCGGTATGATAGTAGCGGTCCTATAGCAGGGCTTGCTAGGTAGAGGAGAGCAGGAGGGTTGCAAGGGGCGAAGGAAGGTGCGTCCCCTGAAGCCTAGGCTCAGGGATTTCACCTTCCCTATGTTCCAGGGTAGTTGCCCAATTCCTATCTGGGGAAGGAGGGAGTACTAAGAAGAGCTCTCCTTCTAAGGGGCGGAAGCCTAAGTGTCCGCGACGGTGTTGGCAAAGAACCCAGTGGCGCAGCAGGGCATGAACACTACTGCCCGCAAATCATCTGCTTCCATGGCAGGTAACTGCAGGCTGTGTAGCCTAGGGCAGCCCACATATTGGAGAGTTCACACGGTGAGCAGGATGCTCAGAACTGTAGCCACGGGATCCGATTCACAGCTATAGGATAGGGGTGTCAGTGGCAAAATTTCCCCCAGTCCCCTACACCTTTCCCTGACATTTAACTCCTCCCTTCCCACGGGCCTTGCAACTAAGGTAGTCTTCTGAGCTGTATGACACCCGCTGAACTTACAAAGCCTCAGAGACATGTCCTTTCCTGTCTCCTTGCTTCCTTAGGTCTGCCCTCAGCTACGCCGCGTGTTTAATAATCTACAACTTGATTTCCTTGACCAGGAAAGGAGAGAAGAATTTCTGGAAAATCTACACAAGAGGAGACAGAATGTAGCGGGCAGGTCCTGCTTCCCTATTCAGGGGCAAGATATTCCTAAATAGATGCCCCCCTCCAAAAAAACAAAAACACCCGTGGTAGGCTCCAGAGTAGCTTTCAGCTGAGAAGTACTTTTCCAGCACTTCAGCCCAGTCACAACTTCTGTAGGGGGCATGGGGAAAACTGTAAATACTTGTTTTCTAATGTCTCTCCTAAGTCCCTGGGTCGCAGAGATGGGGTGGGAGTGCCCGCAGGTACCAGGAGAAACGCCTAAAACAGAAAATAACACATTTCCTTTGCCAGGTCTCCCTGCCGGAGTACTTTCCTAAATGTCTGATAACAGATCAAGCTGGTTGCTCCAATCCAGGGCCCAAGTCGGCAAGGCGAGCCACTCGCGGGTGGCTGTCCCTACTCTCCTTCTCTGTGGGTCCTTCACAAGGAGTGTGAAGCGCAGCTTGGCGCTGGTAGTTCCTCACCCCTGACCAATTGTGTGAGAGATTGACTCAACCTAGGAAACCCGCTCAGGAGCAGCGGGGATTCTTGCGGAAAGAGGAAGAGCGGGCGATTCTTTGGGCTGTCGGGGCAGGAGGGCAGAGAAGGCTCCAGATGGCCGTTCTCCCCTGCCTCGAGCGGGGTGGGAATCCCCAGGAGCGGGAGCGCATTGCTGGGGAACCTCTTGCTGCTCAGCCCAGGAGCTGCCTTGAGCCCCATCCCCGCTCCGGTTGCTCTTTCAGCTGCAGGCAGAAATGTGGGCGCTCAGAAGCGCCCAGCGGGAAATTGCCTTCCAGGCAGCAAAGCCCAGCAGCAGCTGAAGAGATCACAAAGATCCCGCCGCGGAAATGCAACGCACCCACTCGATGACACTTGACGTACGACACCCGCTCCTCCCAGGCAAAGAGCCCCTGCCCTTGGGAGTTCTGGTCCCTAAACTTTCTGGGAAGGCTGAACGGAGAGAAAGCAAACTGGCAAGTTTCCAGACGTGGGGACCAGGGCTGCAGGAAAGCTAGACTCTCCGTTCGCTGCGGCCTGCCTGCTACCTGCTACCACCTGAGAGCGAAGCGCGTTCTCCCCGGGCCCTCGCCAGCCAACTCTCTGGTTCTATGAGCGGGCATTACCTGAGTCTTTGCAAAACAGCCAGCAACGTCCAGCAGGTCTCAGGAGTGTAGTTGTGTTAAGGGCGAGATGGCGAGCCTGGTTCCTGAGAGGGCAGCTTCGGGCTTTCAGGGAGGTCCGAGAGGCTGCCCGAAGAAGAGCGGAGCTCCAGGAGGCGTGGGAAAAACGGTGTCTCCCCAAACAGTGGAACAGCCCCGCCCGTTTTCTTCACTCCCTATCCTAGCCAAAGAGGATGCCTGGAAACTTCTCCCGGCCCAAGGAAGATTTCTAGAGTTCAGCGGAGCTTCTGTGGACTTTGGGGGGAGCTGGAGAGGGAGAGGTTTAAGAGGGTTCCTAAATCACTCGGCCCTTTGGTTACAATAGCAGGTGCCACGCCTCGGCTCAGTGACTATACTCTAAGTTATCTTCCTCCCATTCCCTTCCTTGTGCAGGACTTTGCTTTGGAGCAGCCTTGCTCCAACTGCAACTTGCCTCAGCCAAGCGGTGCACACCAGGACGCGGGCGCCTCAGCCTGTGGCCCTAGCGCCCCTCGCGAGGCACGCACGCTCCAGAAAGCAGCAGATCCACTAGCTGCCCTCTCGTCCTGCCCTGACGGCGGCACAGGCAGCAGGTGCGAACTCTGCCTGTCCACCTCTCTCTTGCCTGTTCGCTGCTCCAGCTTTTCCTGGGAACCCTCCTGCCAGTGCGCAAAAGCCCACACTTCTCCCCTAGCTCCGGAGAGGGAGCGGCGCCCGGGAAGTGAGCTCCAGACTCGCCTCACATCCTGTCACCGCTGCTGCCGCTTCCAAAATATGACTGGAGTGGGGTGTGGGAAGGTCGTGGAAGTCACCAAGAGCTGCGTCTTCGTCGCTAACAATTTGGTGCCTCCTGGCTGATTCCACCGGGAAGGACGTGGGAATTAGAGAGAACCGCTTGGCGCGTCAGGGAAGAGGGCTGCTTCTGCTCCTCCTCCTGTTCCACACCCCTTTGGTTTTGGGAGCGCAGGGAGGGGAGGCAGAGTGGGAAAGGCTGCCAACCCCAAGTCCCCATCCCCTGGTTTAAAAAAAAAAAAAAAAAAAAAAACCCTTGCGCTTTTCTCTTACCTTTCCTGGGAGAAGGAAAGCGCGTCCCGGCAGCGCCGTCTAGCGTCCGTACCAGAGTAGGCCGGCATACAGGGTTGGGGCAAGCGCTCAACTGAAGGCAGGTGTGAAAAGCCACTAAGCAAAGTTTTCTAGCTCTTCTGGTCCCCAGTTCCAGCCACTGAACAGATATCTAGTCCAGCCAGGAGTACACCTGCTTGGTTCCCCGCAGGCCAGAACTTGTTTTTAAAGACGCAGGCCACCTAATTTTATTCATAATGTGAGCTTCTCAGTACTGGAGAGCATTCGTCTTTTCCACCCCTCCCACGTAAAAGATCCTTAAGTCTCAGGGCTCTCCAGCTCCGCAAATCATAAGGCAGGCACGGAGGGTCCTGATCGCGGCTAGAACCCAGGCCGCAATCACTCCGCGGAGCGCCAGAGGCTCGCCAGCCCAGCCATGTTCCTGACTACCTGCTTTCCAACGTCTTGCAGCCCAGGATCTCCTCTCTTTAAGCGGGACAGGGGAGAGGGACTACGACCCAGTAACCGGCAGGATCGGGACGGCAGCGACGAAGAGTCCCGTTTCCGCGCCAGGTATCTCCAGGAGCGTTGGCGCCACGCTGATTAACACACTCTACATTATTGCTCATTTAACGGGTCAGCTGAGCGCTGTGCTCCAGCATTTGCGGCTGCGCTGGGCTCCCATTAATTTATCTTTCTAAAAGGTCTCCCCAGCTGTTTTCCCGAGGTTGCTCAATCGCTCCGCATTAGCCACAGAGAGCGAGCGAGAGACTGAGACGGGGACCAGTAGGGAGCAACTGAGCGCTCTGTACGTGGAGCGCAGCGCAGACCCACGCCTTTCCGGTTTATTTCCTTTGCTATTTGGCCTTGGTCCACCGTCCACTCAACTTTTAAGGCCGGAGGCTGTACATATTTACTCCCCCTCTCTCACCTCTCTTGCCAAGTTTATGCACTCTTTTTCCCTTAAGGCCCATCCCACCCATCAAATCCCACAAAAACCCACCCCCATCCTGGAAAATTTCTTCTGCAATCGGGGTTAAGTCCTGGGATCTAAAGAGGTCGGGTGTGAAAGGAAAGGTCCTTTCAGCAGGAACCAAGTTACTATCCCCAGTGTTTGTTATTTATATGCGTGGCGGCAGGGGTGGGGTGGGGGGTGGGGGTGAATTTCTGCTTCTGTTTTTTAACAGCTCTTTCTTTTCATTTAAAAGCCCTTTGTTCTGACGGGAAATATCTAGCCAATTCTTTATAACCCCCTTGCTATAAAGCTCATGCAACCTTCCCTCAGCCAGCCAACCCCCTACACGCCTACATTACTGTTACTGACACTCAACGCGCGATGTAACTTCCGCGTGCTGCCAGCCAGCTGGGGACTGCAGCAAGGCGAGGTGTGATCCTCGACGGAAGAGCATCGCCTCCTCAGGTTGTGCCCATGGCGCGTCCAGTCTGGCTTTTAGCATAGCGCCAGCCCTGAGGCCCTGGGCCTGAGCTCAGCAGCTGGGCTGTCATGTGTGAGGCCATTTGACCAAGCCACGAGACCCCTCATTTAAACCGGAGTGTTAAAGAGCCATCAGTCAGGGTGAAGGGAACTCATTCAGGATCCTAGCCAAATAATATTCCTAGGCAAATCGTTAAGTAGACAATACATTTAAAACAAAACCTAACAACAACAAAAGTCTCTTCCTGTCCTGTTGATTCCTCCTTTCATCATCTTTCTATATCCAGTATGAACCAACTTCACTCTAAAATCCTGTGCCTTATGTATCAAGTTCTGCATATCTCACACACCATTGAAACTTACTCTCCTGTGTACCTACCATTCTTTCAGGCGTCTCTCTGCTGACAGTGGTTGGAGTTCCAGTCTGATTAATGCCTAACCTTACTCTTCTGGGTAACATCACCTTTCACCAGAGACTTTAAGAAGACTTCCCAGAATTGGGGATTTCAGGCACCATGGCAGATCAGTGAATTTTCTCTGGATGGGGGAGGTGCTCTTGGTACCCAACAAAGAGAGTTGCTTGTTAGCCCACTCCTCCTGGTTCGTTTTAAGGTTAAATGAAGTGATCTCAAAGGAGTTGAGGAATGTAGTAATAAAGAATCTAAAAGAAATAAGATGCCAAAAGTATGGGGAAGGAACCAGTGACGTTTCAGAAAAGATTATATGAGATTTTATGGTATAATGCCTTGTTTTTCAAAGTGTTATCCATGATCACAGGGTCATCACCTGTGAGCTTGTTAGAAATGCAGAATCTCAGACCCCACCCCCAGACCTACTGAATCAGAATCTGCACTTTAACAAGATACCTAGATAGGTTTCTATACACATTAACATTTGAGAAGCATTTCCACAAAAATCTTTCAATTTGCTTAGCCCAGGAGAAAAAAAAAAGAGGCAGTGAGTGTAATTATCCAAGGAGCTAATAATGAGATCTTGTCATATGAAAAGCACCTGAAAACAAGGCCAGAGTCATATCTGTTTAGACCAATTAAACTCAATCTATTTCATGACCAATGACGATCATCAAATTGTGATTGGTGCCCCTATTTATATATGGCCTTTTTGCAAAAATGCCCTTGATTACATAAAAGAAATAGGTGAGAGTGTGGGCATGGCTTAATATAACTCAATCCCTACTGCCGAAGAAATACATCAATTCCCATGGCCCTCTAGGGTGGGGTCAATATCAATACCTTCTGAATAATATCAAGAACAGGACTTTACAGAGTCTGCCAAATCTTAGGGACTAAATATATGCTCATGATTAATGGTGAAAACAGCAGATAACCATTTAGTAAGGCCAAAAGTCTTTAAAAAGTTAGCAGTTGAGAAAAGTAGCTTTGCAAAAAATAACCCAAAAAAAAAAAAAAAAAAAAAGGCTAAACTTTATTCTTTCTGCCCAAGGCAAATTTCTAATTTGCCTCTTAGGATAGTAAGTGAGAAATTAGAGAACAAACAGTTACTGTGTGTTTACTACATGCCAGGTGTGTTACATACTTGATTGTATTTCATCAATGCTCCTAGACCTGGCTTATGGCCAGTTACTAGTTTAGCATCTTGTTAAAGATTCCTGGTACCATGCCCCAGATCTGTTAAATCAGAATCTCAAGGAGTGTTCCTCCAGGTGAAGAGCACCTTTCTAAGTAAAACACCAAACCCATGAACCACATAGAAAAAGAGTGATAAATTTTACAACATACAAATTAAACATTTCTGCAGAGAAGAAAAAACACCATGAGCAAAGTCAAATGACAAACTATAAATTGGGAGAAATTTGCAACACCTCAAACAGAGAGAGAATTTTATAACTATATAAAAGGCTCTTACAAATCATTTGGTAAAAAAAATTAACCTAATAAAAAATAGGCAACTGTCACAAATAGATACTACACATTGAAAAAATGCAAATAGGCATATATAAATTGAGACATAAATGCAACCTAAACCATAATTGCAAACAATATATGTTTAATAGTACACAGTGTTGTCAAGCACATGAATAAACTAAACAGACTCATTCACAACTACTTTGCAACTACTCTGGAAGCAATGTGGCAACATCTTTTGAAATTATAGATATATAAATACATATACAAAAATAATTCTGAGTGAATACTCAAGAAACTGGCAACAGTGATTGTTTTTTGGAAGGGGAGGTGATTGGCAATGTGGTATGAGAGACAAATTCATGTTTTATTATGTATTATGTGGTACATTTGATTATTGTTATAGAATTGTACATTTACATCCTTGACCTTGTGACTCCGAGTACCACCCACTCCACTGGAGTTGGACATGTGACTTGCTTTGACCAAAGAAATATCAGTAGACTTAATGTTATCAGCTTGGCCTCCTTTGCTTCTGCTGTCAGCCAGTCATCCTGGGTAGCTCCTGGTCCGAGGAGAATGATGAGATACATTCAGCAAACCTGAAACCAACCCACAGCTTGGGGCCAAGCCTAGGCAGGCCCAAATAAGGTCAGTTGAACTTCATGGACTTACAGACCCGTGATCAAGAAACATAAATGTTTATTGTTGTATAGCACTTCTGTCTTATAGGTTTCTTTAGTTACTAAGCATTATTGCAGCAATAACTCACTAATGCAATTCACTTTACACTTAGAATTGTACACTTTCCTGTGTGCATCTATTGTTTTCCATTTAACAAGTATTTCCTTTGATCAAAAATAACCTAATTATTTATCATTAGTACATTGATTAAATAAACTATGGACCATCCATACAATGGAATACTATGCAATTTTTAAAAGAATGGGGAAACTCTACGTATGGACTTGAAAATATCTGTGAGATATACTATTAAAGAAGAAGCACAATTTGCAAAACAATATATATATAGGATGTTGCCATTTGTGTAAAAAGCAGGTTGAGGAGGAGGAGAATACATATATTTGCATTTGCTTGGAACAATAAACATAATTTTTTTGTGTATTATTTGCCTGTGGGGAAAAGATGGTACTAGGCAGAGATATCTTACTGAATACTTTTTATACTTATTCTTTTTTCTGCTTTCAAACCATGTAAATGCATTATCTTCAAAAATAATTAAAATAAATTTGAAAATACAATTTGTTCATTTATTAATAAGCTTCTCAGGTGCTGGGTGAATACACAAGAAACTGGCAACTGTGGTTATTTTTTGTAAGACAAACCAGGGAGTTGACTATCTGGGCTGGGAGGCAAATTTAAGTTTTATTAAATACTTGTGGATTCCAATAATCAACCAAGTTTGGGAACCAGGGATTTAATCTTTAAAACAACACTGCTGGGTAAATTATTTCATCACTTTTTGGTAATTGAAGAAACTAGGGTTTAGAATGATTAAGTAACTTGTTCATGGTGTTATCTGCCTTATTTCCAAGCCTACGGTTTTTCTCCTACAGCATGCTACCTCCCCACTGGAGTATATAGGGTAACACATATACCTCAGCAATAAAAACTGGCATAGAGAAATTAAATTTTTCAATTTAGGCTTTGTTTTCTTTCTACTTTCATCCTGACTCATTTCCCTAGAGCCAAAAAATGGAAGAGGCAAAAATGTGTGTGTGTATGTCCATGTGCATAGAGAAAGTTGGATTTACATCTGCCATTTTACTTTTTGATTTCTATATGGCTCATGTCTTTTCATTCCTCTATTCCTTTTTTTACTGCTTTCTTTTGCATTAAGTAAATATATTCTGTGAAACATTTTAATTCCTTTATGATTTTTGTCATATTTTTGAACTATTTTCTTAGTGCTTACACTAGGGCTTACCAAATACATCTTAACTTATCAGAATCTACTTCAGATTTATATTTTCTTCATTTCAGTGATATGTTAGTCCTACATAATGAAATATTCTTCCTACATAGCTCTGTTCCCTCTTCTCCATTTTTGTAATATTATCATACACATCACATCTATATATGTCATAAACCCAATAATACATTGCTATAATTATTACTATATATAATTTTATGTCTTTTAAAGAGGCTGAATGAAGAAAGGAAAGCAGATATATATTTATATAGTCTGTATTATTAACCTTCATGTTTACCATTTCTGGTTATCTTCATTTGTTCCAGTGGATTTAAGTTGCCATCTCGTGACATTTCCTTACTCTAATACAACATTGCTCCCACCCACCTCATTTGTGTTGTTATTGTCGAATATATTACATTTCTATATAAGGCAACACCACAATTATATATATTTATATATATATATAAATTTATATGTTATAAATATATATATATATATAAAATATACACATATATACAGTTTTATACCATTGCTTTTTAAATCAAAGAAAAATTCTTATATTGTCTTTTATAGTTACATGATTACCTTTGACTTTTTATATGCATTAACATTACTTTGTGTGATCACTTGCTTTCATTCTAAAGAACCTCAATTAGTATTTATCAAGTGGATCTGATTGCAACAAATTCTTTCATTATTAGTTCACTTTGGAATGTTTTTCATTTTGCCTTCATTGAAAGCTAGTTTTGCTGAATATGGAATTATTGATTGGTAGTGATTTTTCCTTTTCACACTTCGAATATGTCCTCCTGCTGCCTTCTGGCCTCCATTGTTACTGATGAGAAATCAGCTGTTTATCTTATTGTGGTTTCCTTGTATGTAATGAGTCATTTCTCTCATCCCTCATGCTGCTTTAAAGATTTGTGTTTTTGTCTTTGGCATTCAGCATTTTTTTCTACTATGCTGTGTCTGCTTGTGGATCTCTTTACAATTATTTCATTTGGAATTTGTGGAGCTTCTTAGATATGTAGATTAATGTTTTTCATCAAATGAAGTATAATATCTACATAATTTTTACCCATTATTTTCTGACATATTTTTCATGCTTCTTTCTCTCCTTTCTTTCTAGTACTCCCATTATGCATAACTTAGGGTGATTAATAATGTTCCACATTTCTTTCTTTTTTTTTTTTTTTTTTTTAACCTCCTTTTTGTCTTTTTTACTGACTGGTAACGGGATCGCAACCCTCGGTGTCACGCCCATACCGGGGACCGGCAACGGGATCGCAACCCTCGGTGTTGTGCCCGCACCTCGCTCAGCCAGTGAGCGGGAACTGGTCTCCACATGGGATCTGAACCCTCGGCGGGAGCGCCGCCACGCTCCCAAGTGGCGCACTCTCCAGTGTGCCACCGGGCCGGACCTAATGTTCCATGTTTCCAGATTTCATTATATCCATAAATATATCTTCATATTTATTAATTTCTTTCCTCTGCCAGTTCAAGTTTACTATTGGGCTCTTCTAGTACAATTTTTATCATGGTCCCTGTTCTTCCCAACTCCAGAAATTCCATTTGGTTCTTCTTTTTAAAAATAATTCCTATCTCTTTAGTAGTATTCTCTATTATATTGTTTTCTAGAATGCCTTTAGGCTTGAACTTCCCCATAGTCTGTTTCAATAAAGTCAGTTCCTTTTGGGAAAGCCTCAGAGATTACTGTTCTTATGGACTGTAACTCCTCCAGGGAAAAATCTCTGAGCTACTACTTCAGGCACTAGGCAGAGTGGTAGCCTCTGATCTATTCAGCTTGTCTCTCCTGGCATGGAAACTTAGCCCTACAGATAAACAAGGTGAGGGTGGTTGTGGCCCCAGTATTCTTATTCTGTTATGCCTTAGGTAGAGTCTCCACCGTACGAGTAGAGGCTGGGTTGAGGAAGGGAGCCTTGGATCTCTCAGCCACACTCATCAGAGATTTAGCATCATCAACCTAAGTTGGATCGAATAAGAAATGCTGGTGGCCTGCTCCTCCCAGTAAAATACCATATTCCTTGATTTGGAGCTAAGGCAAGAGGGAGCCCCATCTTCTTGTCCATGAACACCTTGAGTCCAGCTTCCATCAAGCTGAGCTTGGGAAAGTGGAGGGAGAATGTAGGTCATGGATCAAGCGCCACAGACTCTTAACTGTTCTTACTGAGTTTTAATAGATTTTCCCAAATAAATATTTCTTTATTTGCTATATTCTCCTAGGATAATTTTCAGATTTATTTAATTTTTGTTTCTTTTAGTTTTCAACAGTTATGCTTGTTTCACCAAAAAGTGGGTCAGTGGAGCTCCTCATGCTGCCGTCCTAGAAGTGAAGCACTTAAATGAGTTTTTAAAGTTAAGTTCCTTGTGAAAGGTTTATGGATAACAATATAAGCCCTGCTCTCAGGAAGCAAATATATGTCAGAAGGAAAAAGAAAACTCAAAGGTAAACACAACACAGTTAAGAATTCAGTAAGTTCACTTCGAATAGGAGAAATTGTTGTGGGGAGTAACAGGAGGAAAAGATAATGTTGGGAGGAATCAGAAAAGGCTTAAAGAAGGAGGTAGCATCTGAGAGTAGCTTAAAACATGTGCATATGAAGAAGGGGAATTTCAAGCAGAGGGTGTAGCATCAATTCATTCATTTGTTCAGTGAATATTTATTGAACCCACTATATGCCAGACATCATTTCTAGGTGCTGGGTATATAGCAGCAAAGAACACAAAAATGTCTGCCTGAATGGAGCTTAAATTCTGGTGGTGGTGGAGAATAGTAAATAAATATAAGCAAATGGTATAATATATCAGACAATGGTGCTATGACAAAAGTAAAGCAAGATACGTGATATGGAGAGGGCCAGGAAGATTGTAGTTTGAAATAGGTGGGGTCAAGAAAGGCCCCACAGGAAATTTGAGGTTTTTAGGAGAGTTTTAAAGAAGATAAGAGAAGAAGCCCATCCTATATCTGTTCCAGGCAGAACTGATAGGAAAGTCATAGGCCTTGAGGCAGGAGCATGCCCAGTAAAGAAGAACAAGAACGGCAAAGAGACTAGTATGGCAGGGACTGTGTGAGTGAGGGGAGAAAGTAGGATTCAAGTTCAAAGAAAAAGTGGAAAGGCCAGAGAGTATGAGTGTGAGCAAGTGTGTATGGCAGAAAGTTATGGTGGAGATTCCTGCCTAATGTTCCATAGCTTTATTTAACAAAACTAGTTCCCATGTTTTGCTACATTGTCAGGAAACGTCTCCTTACATCTCAGCTAAGTCCCTTTACCTTTGGTTTATTCCTTAGAGAGACAAGCAACTCTTCCATCAGCTTGGATTTCTGAAGAGAGGAGGAAAAAAATAAGCCTCAGACTAAAAAACCTGTCACCCTCAAAGAAAGGAAGTCAATATTTATTTATTTTTATAATCGCCAAGAAACCCCCTGTCAAAGGAAAGTCAGATATCACTAAACATCAGTGCATTTGCTAGAAAGGGTAAAAGTCAGTTGTAAATGGCCTTCTAAAACAATTGATTGAAGTTTGGGCTTTTAACACTAAAAGAAGAAAATCCTCTGCATTATAATACAATAAAATTCCAATCATAGAACAAAAAAGCAGCAATCCAGAGCTTAAAAAAGCACCTGACACATAGAGAAATGTTTTTGCTACAGGAGCCAATGTGGTCTCTATAATGATTCTTTAGATTGGGCTTGGAATTCAAATAGTAATGCTGTTGGTTAAGGTTTCTGGTACTGACGTAAGTACTTTTAAAACACTGAGAAGCTGGGGCCAATCTTAAATAAAGGGAGCTCCATAAGGCAATTAATCATTGCTATGTGTTTCTAGATCAACACTCTTACACAGAGTTCTGGCAAATTGAAACTGTCAGCTGTCACTTCAACTCATTTGTGACACAAGGAAAATTGCTCTTTATTAAGATGCCCTGGTAACTTCCAGTGATTGTGCAGCATCTTCTAGATCATCAGGAAAATTTTAAGTATCCTCAATATCAATTTACTGTCAAATATATAGACTTTGTTAGTATTTGAAACAGGCATATGCATGGTAACTTTTTTATTAACTGGAATTCTGGATTAACCAAAACATTATTTTCCTTAGTCACAGCCACTAGTTGATATTTTAATACAATAAGAATTATATTTTACTAGAAAGTATTGGTACAGGACAAGAACAAACAACAGCAGTAGGTTTATCACTTCATTTTATGGACAGATGGCTTTATAATCTGCTCAAAACTTAAAGATGAAGCTCTTTTTACAAAATTTCAAAGCCCCTACTGTGTAAAAGTGACCACTTTGGGGCAGCTCAGCGTAAAAATGTCAGGAGCCATTTAAAGCCTCCAATAAGAATTGCCCCCAACAGCCAGCTCCACACCCACCCCCAATACGAATTGTTACTTCTTACAATATAAGACAACTTAAGGATATGTATAGCTGTTATTATTTTCTGTGAAGGTACCAAAGAAAACTCACACTTGTTAAAAACATCACTAATTAACTTTCAAAAAATAAAATTTCACTTTGTTGGACTTTCACTGAATGCTGGTTATCTTAGGTCATATGCATTAAATCAAAGCAGCAAAGCTTTGTGCAGAACATACTTGGGTAGGAATCAGAAAATCTGAGAAATTTTTCTGTTATTGTTGTTGTTTTTAAAACCCTGGTTCTGCTATTCATCTGTTCCTTGTTCAGTATCTCTGGTTTTTGTGTCTGTAAATTGCCTTGGGAGGAGAGGGTGACAAATATTGTCATCTGACAAGGATATGGTGCAGAATATTTAAAAAGTGCCTGCAAAGCACTTAGAATGCCTTGGAGAGGAATATGAACTAGCTACTATTATAGTATCATTAATAAGCTAAAAATAATAATCAGACACATTTAGTTAAAATGCTGGGTTAACATAAAATGTAATCTTTCATACAAGAAAATATGGATTTGGCTCTTGATATTTTTTTTCTCCTCTTCCCAGTGTTGCCATTTCATCACAAATCACTGCAGACATCCATTCTCAGGTAGTCTAAGTCACTCTCCCTCTGTGATGTCCAGGACTCAAATTTGTTTCTCTTTTCCTTGTGGTCACAAGCTTCATACACAACAGTGATACTACAAATTCATTCCAAATCAACAAAGCCATTATCAATTTTGAATCCTTCTAAATCTTTCAATTAGAAAGCATCAATAAGCTTAACTTTCTCCTTTGTATGCCAAAACTTCAGACAAGAATGCTAATACCTTTTCAGCAATTTAGAACCTCTGCCACTTTACATCGTCTTTCATTTCTCTTGTCAAGATTATGGCATAAATGGTTATGCTTTAAATTATTTTTCATGTCACTTCTTAGAGTCATCTCCTTTTTTAGTTGAATTAAGAGATTAGGAACATTGGAATAAAATAACCCATGGACTTTGAAATATACAGTAAGGTGAAATTATATTTAATGATACCTTTGATTTATATTTTAATTTTAAATGCACAGATAAAGTGGTATCATTAAACATACTTTAGCTTTTTATAATAAATCAATGGTACCTTAATTATTATGTTATAAAGTGGGGACACATAAATTATTTATACATATCTCTGCAAATTGAATTTTTAAAACTAGCTTTATTTTCCATATTCTGGTTTCATCTCAGCCACTAGTGGAATATAGTCCATTTCACAGCCATTGCTAATATGAAACAGTTGGCAATCTTTATTCTGAATAGGTTTAGGAATGAATGGAAAGAGAAATGTCAATGTTGTAGAATATAGATCAGATGAGAACATACTTCCAGCAAAACTGAGCATTTATGCAATTGCAGAATAAAAAAATAAGTTCTCAAAAATGCTGCCATTGGCTGAAAGAGAATTTAGACATCCAAATATTTTAGAATTTGTTTATTGAGTTTTACTGATTTTCTGGGTTTTGTTTATTTAACTCATTATTTGATAACATTGCACTAAGGACTAGACTTTTCCTTCCTGTTTGCTCTAATTCTGCCATTCACTTTGCTCCTATCCCCCTAAGAGCCTTGGTGAGTACAGAATTCTCACTTTACACCCAGTTAGGTGTGAAAAATGGGCAAGGTTGAAAACCAAGAATCAGTGGTCTGATGGAAACCATGGATCCAGCGCCTTACAAGGTCATAGTTTTACCTCTCTGGTCTTCTTGGAAAACTAAGCTGGCACAAAAATACAGAGACAAGACAAAGGCCCTATGTAACCTCTCTCTGTAGTGCCAGTTGCCATGCCACAGAGGCTCTGCCACTTGCATCACTACCTAGCTAGAGGAATCTTTACCAAAATTGTCCATTTGATTCTGCTCCTACTTCCTTTTGGTACCCAGCTTCCAGGATCCCAGACTGTCCAAGGATCCCCACTTAGTCACCTCACCTGGGCTCTCTCTTTCCACCAGCATGCCACACTTCAAACCTTTCCCCTTTTCCTCGAACTTTCCAAACTTGACCTTCCTTTGCTCCAGCCCCTTAGATCTTTGCTCTCTGCAAACTGAGAAGGTGCTCCATTGATAATGACTTATCTTGATGTGTATAGTAGTACCAAATCTGAATGTTAACAAAGGCCATTGCTTTATCCCCAAGAAGAACCCAGAAATGTCCAGCTCTGTGGCAAGCAGGAAAATCATTTTAAGTTGGGAGCTGTGCCCCTTAAATCACATTCCCTACAGTGCTAGATTACCCAAAGGCACATAAAGCACCACTAAAGGTATCATCAAATCAGCTATTCCCCACCTGATCCTTTACCAGGAAGAACAACTTCAGAGAAATGTTGACATTTGATAAATAAAGGGGAAAACACTGATTTAGTTACATGGGAGAAAATTACAACTTTCTTTCACTTATTTTAAGGTTTGGCATTTTTATAGGGGGAGGTGTAATCTTAGTGCTTAGGACCTCTGAAGGTCTTGTTCCTGCCCCAAGACTGTGTGAGAGAAGGTGGACTGTTACAGCCATTGCCACACCCTTTTTCCCTTCGTAAGGTCAAGAACTGAGCTAGGATGCAGGAAGGAAGAGAATGCAAGCTATAGCACATGGGACCCAGTGCAGGCAAAGGAACAGTGCCACTTGCCTTTATTTTTTTTTTTATTTTAACATTTATTTGTCCACATTTGTGGGGTACAGTATATTGTTTCAATACACGCATATACTGCACAATGATTCACTTAGATTAGATAGCATAGTTTTGTAGTCCACCACTTCTCCTCTTCCCCCCAACCATTATTCTACTCTTTATTTCTATGAGAACCACATTTTCTTTGTCTTTTTCTTTTTTTTTTTTTTAGATTCCACATGAGTGACATCACACAGCATTTGTCTTTTTGTGCCTGACTTACTTCACTTAACATGATGGTTTCCAGTTCCATCTATGTTGCTGCAAATGACAGGATACCATTTCTTTAATAGCTTAGTAGTATTCCATTGTGTATATATAGCACAGTTGTTTGGGGTTGTTCTTGTTTGTTTGTTTGTTTGTTTGTTTGTTTTTCCCATTCATCCATTGATAGGCATTTAGGTTGATTCTGTCTCTTGCCTGTTGTGAATAGTGCTGTGATGAACATGGGAGAACAGGTGTCTTTTTGATATATTGATTTCATTTTCTTTGGGTATATATCCAGTAGCGGGATAGCTGAGTCTTAGGATAGATCTATTTTTAGTTCTCTAAGAAACCTCCATACTGTTTTCCATAGTGGCTGTACCAATTTACACTCCCACCTGCAATGTAGGAGAGTTCCTTTTTCTACACATTCTCACCAGCATTTGTGATTTTCTGTCTTGTTGATAATAGCCTGGAGTGAGACGATATCTCATTGTGGTTTTAATTTGCATTTCCCTGATGATTAGTGATGTTGAGCATTTTCTCATGTGTTTGTTGGCCATTTGTATGTGTTCTTTTGAAAAATGTGTGTTTAGGTCCTTTGCCCCTTTTTTAATTGAGTTATTTGTTGTTTTGCTGTTGAGTCATTTAAATTCCTTATATATTCTGGACATTAGCCCCTTGTCTGATGTGTACTTGGCAAACATTTTCTCCCATTCTGTAGGTTGTCTCCTTACTTTGTTGATATTGGCCCTTGCTGTGCAGAAGCTTTTTAGTGTGATGCAGTCCCACTTATGTATATTTTGCTTTAATTGCCTGAGCCTTTGTAATCTCACTCAAAAAAGTGCTTCCCACTCCTATAGCTGGAACTAATAAATGAATTCAGTAAAGTGGCAGGATGCAAAATCAACACCCCAAAATTAATAGCCTTCCTAGACACCAACAATGCAGTAGCCAAAGAAGAAGTCAAGAAAATAATCCCATTCACAATAGCTACCAAAAAAAAAATGAAATGCCTAGGAGTAAATTTAATGAAGGAGATGAAAGATCTCTACAAAGAAAACTATAAAACATTGGTGTAAAAAACTGAAGAGTGCACGTTTCTCTTGGTCCTGGGGGTCTCAGGAGGCAGGACTACATTGTAGACTTGCCAAGAGAGTGCAGCAAGGTGAGTTGCTCAGGGCACGCCTTGAGCTAGGGGCTGCCACCTAGGGAGGTGGGCAACCAGAAACCAGACACAAAGTTCTGGGACTTAGCGTATGCACCAAGCAACTTTATTATCTACAGGCATGTATTATATATGTTTTAGCCCACTGTGAGCCCTTCCCATACCTCCCTGTCTCCTAGGCAACTCAATAGGAAGTCTTGGTTTGTGGTTAAGCCTTGCAAATTCTTGCTGACCCAGTCTTTTTGCATTTCTGCTGACACAGTCAAAGTCATGGAGAGCAAGAGTGCCTCTATCTTTAATATGCATTCTCCTTCATTTTCCTTCAGAAGATGACACAAATTAATGGAAAGATATCTCGTGTTCACAGGTTTACAAATTAACATCATCAAAATGTCCATATTATCCAAAGCAATCTACACGTTCAATGCAATCTCTATCAAAATACCAATGACATTCTTCACAGAAATAGAAAAAATGATCTTAAAATTTGTATGGAACCACAAAAGATCCTGTATAGCAAAAGAAATCTTGAACAAAAAGAACAAAGTTGGAGGCATTATACTTCCTGACTTAAAAATATACTATAAAGCTATAGTAATCAAAACAGCATAATATAGACATAAAAACAGACAAATTGATGAATGGAATAGAATAGAGACCCCTGAGATAAACCCACACACAGTCAACTGATTTTTGACAAAGGTGTCAGAAATATGCAGTGGGGAAAGGACAGCCTCTTCAATAAATGGTGCTGGGAAAACTGGATATGCAGAAGATTGAAACTAGATCCATATCTCCCACCATACACAAAAATCAACTCAAAATGGATCAAAGATCTAGCCTTTTTTCAAATTGACAAATGATAATTGCATATATTTATGGGGTATAATGGGATGTTTTGATATATGTTTTCATTGTGGAATGATTTAATCAAGCTAATTAATATATCCATCAGTTCACATAATTGTTTTAGATCATTTAACTCTCCTTAGAGGGCCTGGGATGCCTGTACTTTGCTTCTGGGATATACACCAAAATCTTAATGCCAAGTCAAAGTGATAAGTCCAACTGTAAAGGAGAAGGTTCCTTTGGTGATACTCCAGAGCCTACTGTCCCTAAGTTCTCCTCTGAAGCTCATCACCCAATCAGGTTTATACTTCACCTTTTCATCTTTGGCTACCCCCTTACCCCAAAAAACATTAAAGTAAGAACTAATTTGGTAAACTAGTTTCTAACAATGAGATTGGTGGGGGGAGGGGCATCATTGCAGAAATTACATGAGCTTCGAATTCCGGAAGTCAGGTAAACTTGAATTCAAATCCTAGCAGCACCAACACTAGTTGAGCTGTATGACTTCAAGCAAAGTAACTAGCCTCACTGTGCCTCAGTTCCTTGTCTGTATAATGGGCATATTTACTTCATTAGAGATTGTTTTGAGAAAAGTTTTGAGAAATAATATAACATATGAAAGGTACTTATTACAGTGTTTAGTCGATATATACTCGTGTTAGTTCTTTTTTCTCTTAACAAGAAAAGAAAACAGGTGCATATTTTCACAGTGAAATTATGTCCTAATTTGGGGGGTTTTAATTCAAACGACAAAATATTGATGGATTATCTACTATGTGGCAGGTACTCTTCCAGATTCTGAAGATCAGCAATGAACAAAATTCTGTACTCTCGTGGGGCTTATATTCTAGTGGAGAGAAAGACTTTAAAAAATAAATAGATATGTACATAATATGTCAGATGTTGATAAGTGATATGAAGAAAAATAAAGCAATGATTGGGGATAGATTGCATCAGATAGGCATGGAGAGCTGTGATTTTTTTTAATACTTAATTTTTTTTTAGAACAGTTTTAGGTTCACAACAAAATTGAGAGGGAGGTACAGAGATTTCCCCTATATCCCATGCTCTCTCCCATGCACAGCCTCTCCCATTATCAATAATTCCCCCAACCAGAGTGGTACATTTGTTACAATTGATGAGCCTACATTGACACATCATCACCCAAAATCCATAGTTTACATTATGGTTCACTCTTGGTGTCATACATTCTATGGGTTTGGACAAATGTATAATGACATATATTGATCATTATAGTATCATACAACAGAGTTTCACTGCCCTCAAAATCCTCTGTACTCCATCTATCCATTCCTCCCCCTCCCCAACCCCTGGCAGCCAATGACCATTTTACTGTCTCCATAGTTTTCCCTTTTCCAGAATGTCATGTGCTTTAAATCATACAGTAAATAGCCTCTTTAGATTGGCTTCTTTCACTCAGTAATATGCATTTAAGTTTTCTCCATATTTTTTCATGGCTTGACACCTCATTTCTTTATCGTGCTGAATAATATTCTATCATCTCATTATACCACAGTTTATCCATTCACCAACCGAAGGACATCTTGGTCGCTTCCAAGTTTTAGAAATTATATTTCTTTTTATTAATTTTATTTATTTTTCAGAACAATTAGTATATTCAATGTTACAAAATGTAATCATTTTTGTGGCCCTTTACCAATTTCTTGCTACCCACTCTCCCCCTGTCCGTTTCACCCTTCTAGTTGCCTCAGTTCTGTTTTTTCCTTTTGAAAGTTCATGAATTATTGTGATTGTTGTATCTTTCTCTCTTTTTAAATGTATTTGTTTATTTTTTTAGCTCCCGCTTATGAGTGAGGAGATGCAGTATTTCTGTTTCTGTGCCTGGCTTATTTCACTTAACATAATTTTCTCTAAGTTCGTCCATGTTGCTGCAAATGGCATAATTTCGTTTTTTTGGGTTTTTTTTTAATAACATAGTAGTATTCCATTGTGTACATATACCACATTTTCCTTATCCAGTCATCCACTGATGGACGTTTAGGTTGGTTCCAACTCTTGGATATTGTAAATATAGCTGAGATAAATATGGGAATGCATACAGCTGCTATAAACAGGTGAGTGTAAGTTTTTGTGTGGACATAAGTTTTCATTTCCTTTGGGTAAGTACCAAAGAGCATTATTACTGGATTGTACGGTAAGAATATGTTTAGTTTTGTAAGAACTTGTGAAACTGTCTTCCAAAGTGACTGTACCAGTTTGCATTCCCTCCAGCACTGAATGAGAGTTCCAATTGCTCTTCATTCTCACAAGCATTTGGTGTTGTCAGTCTTCTGGATTTTGGCCATTCTAATAAGTATGTAGTAGTATCTCATTATTTTTTTAATTTGCATTTCCCCAATGATAATGATGTGGTATATCTTTTCATATGCTTATTTGCTATCCATATATCTTCTTTGGTGAGGTGCTTGTTAACGTTTTTGGCCCATGACAGTTGCAATTTTAAATAGGGTGGTTAAGGTAGGTAAGGTATCATTTAACAAAAGACCTATAGGAGGAGATAGAAAGATCCATATGGATATCTCAGGGAAGAGCATCCCAGGCAGATAGGACAGTAAATGCAAAGGCTCTTAAGTGGAAGTATGCCTGTTATATTCAGAGAACATCTAGGAGGCCAGTGTGGCAAAAACTGTGTTAGTGAGGGGGATGGTAATAGAATCTCAGAGAGGTAAGGTAAAAAGTCAAATCATGTAGGTCATTGTGGGCCATAGTAAGGAATATGGATGGCTCTTACTCTGAGTGATGTGAGAAGCCACTGCAGAATTTTTAACCATAGCAGTGACATGACATGACATGTATTTCACAAGTCATTCTGTGGCTATGTTGACATAGACCGTAAGGGGAGAAAGGGCAGAAGCAGCAATTCAACTGAGAGGTGGTGGTGGCTTAGACTAGAGCAGTAGCAGTGGAGAATGATGGAAGACTGATTATGATATATTCACCCATGTCAAATGAAGAAAAATGTTTGGAAGAGTATGACATTAGCATAAGAGGGAAAGATTATCGGGTTAGGATCAGGGTAGTTTTGTCAGGGAATTCTGATGCTCATAGAACACATTGCAGGAAATGAGGACAATATTGTGGAAAACACATAGAAAATCTATTTGGGAAAGAAAATCCTTGCATGGCTTTGTGATCTATCTGGGTCAATTGTTCTCAACCCTATTTGTACATTGTATGAAATATCCCCCTTGCAACCTCCTACAGAGATTCTTAAAAAGAAACAAAACAAAAACAAAATAAAGAAAATATCAGTTCTCCAGACCCCATTTCAGATTAATTAAATCTGTGAGGGTTGGGACCTGGGTGTTAGGAGTTTTTTACTAATCCCCAGATAATCCTAAAGTACATCCAAGGTTGAGAACCACTGACCTAGATACAAGTCTGACCCTGCCACTCAACTTTAGAAAGAGCTCCAGATGGGTTCAGACCCTGGGGATACTAGAGATTTAGTTGACACCATTACCTTGATTATGTGATACATAACCTCAGAATGTTCCCACAATTCAGGGACTTCCAAATCCCTCCAAAACTGCTGGCATCCTTTCCAAGTTAAGTTCCTTCCATTCTCATGAAGTTTGCTCTCTCATAGCCATCTATTGGGAAAATAGAATAGTTTGGTCAGCGCCCTCTCCTCGGGTCCCATTGGGTGTGGTTTAGCACATCCATTGTAAGCAAATTGTCTGTGTGTGTGTGCATGTGTGTGTGTGTGTGGAGTTAGTATGCATGTGTGCCAATGTATATTTTTCATTTCGTTGCTATCCTTGTGTTCTTTAAAGATAGACATAGAGATAGAGATAGAGAGAAAGAGAGAGAGAGAATGGAGTTTCAGTGAAGCAGGTGGGCTGGCATCGGCCTCAGGCATACACCCCGTGCAGACATGCTTTCCAACCTAAGGCTCCAGGGACCTTTTTGCCGGTTACCTAGCTCATAGACCTGCATGTAAGGGGTCTGGTGACCCAGCCTGGTGTGTGAGGGGTCTGGAGACTCAGCCTGGCATGTGAAGGGTTTGTGACCCAGTCTGTGAATGGGCTTGAGGGGTCTGTGGGCTCCAGACCCAGCCCTAGTGCAACAATCGGCCCAGTTGGTGCAGGATTACTGGCAGGTAATAGAACCCAAACACTAGCATGGTTGAGTAGCTTTACTATTGATGTCACAAACAGGATAAAGAGTGCTACAATTGGCAATGTCGACAGGATTTCAGAAAGTAGCAGTAGCGCCACAATTGGCATAGTTGGCAGGATTACACCACAATTGGTATAGTCTGTGACAGGATTCTGAGAAGGTACAGGAGCCAAAAGCCCTTGGAAGAAGGAGGAAATGTAGCTACTTTTGAATATGCTATGCCCTATGGCCACCTTCCTATTGACCGGGATCTGGTTGCTGCACACTGTATTACAAGGCAGAATAGACCAGGTACTACAACGCAAAACCCCTTGGGAAGGGGAGGAAATGTGGCTGTCCTTGAGCATGTGGTGTCTGGTGGCCACTTTTCTGCTGACTGGAGCCTGGCTGCTGCTCACAATGCTACAAACTGATCGAGATTTGTGGCAGAAAGCAGAGTCATTGGAAACACAGATAAATGTCCTGGAGGATGACGTGCAGCAACTGGCCACTCCTGCCTCTCACACCAGGGAAGATGACCAACCCAATGGTGAGTTGGGGGAAACCATGCATCTCCAGGCATGACCTGTTGTGCACAAGAAATTGAGACAGTAAAGCAGCAGAAACAGGGAGAGCTCCTGGCTGCTGCAACTATGGGACCTAGGGGTGGATGGTGTAACATGCTCTAGAGACTATGTAGTAAATGCATTTTGCATTTGTCTGAAGGCAAAAGGCTTGGAGGGTGCCACTTAAACCTGATGGCTGACCAGGTGCCATAAAACCCAAGAAAAGAGTGCCACATGCAGATGGGCAGATGACCCGAGGATAGGTGCCCCTGCAGAATTTCAAGTATGTTTTCACGTGGTGAAAAGGTGGAAAACTTAGTCTCCATTACTACACACCTGTCTCAGTGGCAGCAGTTACAGGATAGCTACAGATATGCACAGGGGCAGGACAGCCACTCCTTGATGGACTGGGTGAATGCAGCTGTTTGAACTGTGTGGGTGAATGCTGCAAAAAACTGCCTGAGACTGAAGAGTAGCCGGTATAAGCTGAGCTGATTGAGGTAATTCAAGAGCAGGAGAAAAACGCAAGGGTGAAGCAGATAAACTGTTTGCTAAAGACATTATCTTGGTGGTGAGGCAGCCAAATACTGAGAGCCAAGACAATGAGAAAAGCCCTAAATGCATTTGAGAAGTCAGGAAGGGTGCCCCACCCATCACAGGCCCTGAGGATGTTTGAGAAGTTTGGGAGAGCACCCCTCCCATCCTAGGAGAACTGAGTTGGGGGGGGCAGACCTGAGCTGTCATTGCCCTCGGCTAACTGCTCCCTGCATCCCAGCCGCTCTGGCTGGAGCAATCCTGCCTCAGCACCTCTGAAGAGCAAAAGCTGAAAACCTTGGTGGCATTCACGTTGTGTTAGGTTTGCAGACCAGCAGTATGTGACAGCAGTAGAGGCATGGCAGCCTCCACCTAGATTTCAGAAGATGTATGAAAAAGCCAGGAGACTCAGGTGGAGACCTGCTGCAGGGGTGGAACAGCTGTGGAGATCATCTATGGAGCAATGTGGAGCAGAAAAGTGGGGTTGGAGCCCCCACAGAGAACCCCCACTGAGGAAATGTCTAGTGGAGCCAGGATGGTGGGACTGCCACCAGGAACCCAGAACCATGGGGCTGATGGCAACATGCAGTGCCAGCCTGGAAAAGACACAGGCACCAGGCAGCTCAATGGTCTGCATTTGGTAGAGCTGTAGGAGTGAGGTTGCCCCATGCTTGGGGATCCAGGTGCCCCAGTGTCCTCAACGTTTGCCCTGTTTGGGTTTTGGATTTGTTTGGGGCCTGTTTTTCCTTTTTATTCCTCCCTTCTGGAATGGGAATGTGTACCCAATGTCTATCCCACTGTATCTTGGAAGTAGATAAACTTGTTTTTGACTCTTTATAGGTTCATGGCTGGAAGGAGTTTTGCCTTTAGTCTCAGAAGAGACTTTGGACTTTTGAGTTGGTGCTGCAACAAGCTAAGGACTTTTGGGACTGGGATGGAATGTGTAGTATGTAAATATAAGAGTAATTTATACTAGCTAAGGGAACATTGAGAAAGATCCTGAACGTGTAGATTGTATGGTGAGGACCCTGAAGGGGTGGATTGTTGGGAAAATAGAAGTTTGGTCAGGGCCCTCACCTCAGTCCCATTGGGTGTGGTTTAGCATATCCATTATAAGCAAATTGTGTGTGTGTGTGTGTGTGTAGTGTGCATGTGCACCAATGTATCTTTTTAGTTTTGTTGCTATTCTTGTGTTCTAGAGAGACACAGAAAGAGAGAGAGAGAGAGAGAGGAGTTTCAGTGAAGCAGGCAGGAGTCCATCCTGTGCAGCCATGCTTTCCAACCTATGGCTCCAGGGACATTTTGGCCAGCTACCTAGCTCATAGACCTGCATGGGAGGGGTCTGGGGACTCAGCATGGCATGTGAAGGGTTTGTAACCCTGTCTGTGAATGGGCTTGAGGGGTCTGTGGGCTCCTGACCCAGCCCTAGTGCAACAATCGGCCCAGTTGGTGGAGGAGTACTGGTAGGTAAAGAGCTTGACAACTAGCATAGGTGAGTAACTTTACTATTGGCATCACGAACAGAATAAAGAGCACTACAATTGGTGATGTCGACAGGATTCCAGACATTAGCAGTTATGCCACACCATCCAATTCCAAACCTGGACAGAAGCTACCTATGTTTGTTGTGAGGGTGCTTGCACAGAGATATTTAAGACCAATGTCAGTATTACAGCTCTTTATTGGTTAACAGCTCTTTTTGTTGTTACAGCTCTTTATTGCTTGCAAGCAAGGAGAGCACAAGCATCAAGTTCGTGTCTCCCTGAATGAGGGAAAAGGCCCACCTTATATAGCCAAAAACTTCTCACCCAAGTTCCCGTTTAGGTTCTCTTATGCAAACGAGGGATGCAAGTCTGTTAGTTCGGATTGGTTGGCTAGGAGACATAGCTCATTGGTCAGTTCTGGAGCCTAATTTGCATTCTGCCGTTAGGGTGGTACAAAACCGCTGTTACCCAGGTGCAGGAAGCAAGCTAGGTTACAGAAGCTGAAGTTTGCGATTAAAGCAGCCAAGCATAAAATTCCTAAAACAGTTTCTCTAGCGGAAGGGGACAGGTTTAATAATCAGAAATTGTGAGGTTCCCGGGCCGGCCCGGTGGCGCACTGGATAGTGCGCCGCTTGGGAAGCGCGGCGGCGCTCCCGTCCGAGGGTTCGGATTCGAAGGACTAGACAGG
>NW_007726962.1:310394-334827 GCF_000696425.1 Galeopterus variegatus
AAAAAAAAAAAAAAAAAAAAAAAAAAAAAAAAAAGAAATTTTGAGGTTCCCTACTTCATGTTAACAATCTTTCCTGCTACTCTACCCTCTACCATGTATACAGGCTTCTTCCTCTAGTAAGCCTTGGTCACTTAATGAACACTAGCAGAATGCTCCCCCTATACCATCTGTAAACATCCAAACTTAAAGCTTAAAATATACCTCAGAAGTGCTTTACTAGTATGAAGGTAGACTACGGCAGTGTATCCCAACATTGGCTGCACATTAGAATCACCAGGGAAGCTTTTAAGAAAATACCCAGGCTTATGTCTCTTCCCAGACCTACTAAATCCAGTATGTATGGTGGTGGGGCTCAGAGGTCAATATTTTTCCCCCAGCATTTTCTAATGCACAGCCATAGTTGAGAATCACTGTTTTACATCTATGCTTTTAATATTAGTCCTCTAACTTTACATTTCAGAGTTTTGTTTTAAAATCTGCTTTTTAGAGTTTACTTAGGGAACAAGATCAAAATCTCTTATTCGAAGAAATAATAGCCTTAATAATACTAACAAACAGTAATGGGTGGGGCAGTGGAGCAACTGCCCTGGGTGCAGACAATAACAGGTAACTTTTCTGTAGAGAATTTAAAAACAATAGTAAAACTGACTAAAAGTCAGTTTGCTTTTTATTATCACCATGTGCCATCATTTGCTAATGATAAAATCTCCTCACAAGGCAGATTTTTCCCACTGCCCTCTCCTCTTGGAATGCCTCTGCCAGCAAAGAATTACTTTTATAATGAGTTGGGGGAAGTGCAATTGCTATCAGCTGGTTTCAACTGTGATTCTGCAATGGAGAGAACAAGGAAGATATCTTTACATAAAAAAAATTTTCCAGAGTTGTTAAAGTAATTTAGTAAAGTGAAGGCTTTCTTTAACTATACTAGCTTTGCATAATAAAGCTGCCTGTTTATTTTTTCTTTTTTTGCAAGAGAATAGTAATGTTTGAATAAGAGCACATGATAGATGATTAAATGTAATATACATACACCCTGGTTGGTACAATTGATGTAGTAGATACAATGAATTCACACACCGCATCCATTCCCAACTCATTCTAGTGTGCCTTCCTGTAATGCAGGTATCAGAAGACTAAAAACTCTAGGATTCTGGATGCCAAATCAGGAAAATTTAAGTGAGGTAGGGATATGTTCTTTCCAGTTTGGCCATTGCTCATCACCAAAAGCAACATCTGGAAACCTTGGGTCTTGCTGCAGCAATATTCCAGGGTCCGGTTACTATTGTGACTATTGAGAGTATTGAGAGAGAATTGTAATAAGGACAATGGATTCCTTATTTCTGGACTGCAGATATGAATTTCTCTTTTCAGATCTATATTTGTGGCAAAGTATAGCAGACCTGAATGAGCTGGTTTGACCCATTTGCCAAATAACTCATAATTCTGCCAACTCTGAGTGAGGCCCAGCATATTAGAAGGTTCTCCAATATGGTCAGGCTACAGAGCAAGCAGTTTAGTCACTTGGGCCTTATGGCCAAATTGCTCAATGGAATCTTAAAAATACCTAGAACTGAAAGTAATTAAAGTACTAAATAACAAAACTTTTAGGATGTAATAAAAGCAGTATTTTTAGGGAAATTTATAGCTTAAAATACCTATAATAAAGAGGTAGCAAGCCAAAAGAGTTATGACATAACTATCTATCTTAGGTTATAAAAACCCAAGAGACTAAGCCCAAAGAAAGTAGAAGGAAAAACATAATAAATATAAGACTGGAAACTTATGACATAGAAAACAAAGATACAGAAGCAGTAGATTTTTCCTTGGGAAAGTAAGTAACAAAATAGAGAAACCTCTGGCAAGATTGATCAAGAGAAAAAGAGAGAAGACACAAATAATACAAGAAAGGAAAGGGGGCATAACTACAAATAACAATATTTTAAAAGATAATAAAAACAATGCCATCAACAGCAAAGACCACCATTTTTGACAACTTTGGAGAAATGAGCATATCCCCAGAAAAATATAACTTACCAAAACTTAAAAAGAAATTTAAGATTATTATTTTTGTATTTACTTATTTATTTTTATTATATATAGATGTGGAGTACAACGTTGATTTTCAAAAATTGTGTAGAACGTGTGGTGGTTAGATCGGTGTAGTTAGCTTATTCATCACTACAACATGTAATCATTCTTTGTGTCCATTAACCAATTCCTCATTAGCCCTCCTCCCTCTCTCCCACTCCTCCCCCACCCCCTCCACTTTTACACCTCTAATTTTTTAAAAGTTCAATGTATTACTGTGATTGCTGTTTCTTTCTTTCTCTCTGTCTCTCTTTGTTGTTCATTTGTTTATTTATGGATTCAGCTCCCAGTTATGAGTGAGAACATGTGCTATTTCTCTTTCTGTACCTGGGTTGCTTCACTTAAGATAATTTTTTCCAGCTTATCCATGTTGTTGCAAATGGTAGAATTTCATTCTTTTTTTATGACTGAGTAGTGTTCCATTGTGTAGATATACCACAATTCCCTTATCCAGTCATCCACAGATGGACATTTAGGTTGGTTCCATCACCTAGCCATTGTAAATAGAGCTGCAATAAACATGGGAGTGCTGGTAGCACTTTGACCTGGTGTTTTCCAATCCTCTGAATATATACCCAGGAGTGGGATTGCTGGATCATATGGGAGTTCTATCTGTAGTTGTTTAAGGAACCTCCATACTGTTCTCCATAATTGCTGTACTAATTTACAGTCCCACCAACAGTGCAGAGGGTTCCTCTCTCTCCACATCCTCGCTAGCATTTGTTATTCTCTGTCTTTTTTATAATAGCCAGTCTGATTGGGCTGAGGTGATATCTCAGAGTGGTTTTGATTTGCATTTCCCTAATGCTTAGTGATGTTGAGCATTTTTTCTTATACCTGTTGGCCATTTGTATGTCTTCCTTCCAGAAATGTGTATTCAGCTCCTTTGCCCATTTTTTAAAATGGATTTTTTTTCTGTAAAGTTGTCTTAGCTCTTTGTATATTCTGGATATCAATCCCTTGTGAGATGCATATTTTGTAAATATTTTCTCCCATTCTGTGGGATGTCTTTTCACTCTGGTGGTTGTTTCTTTTGCTGTGCAGAAGCTTTTTAGTTTCATATAATCCCATTTGTTTATTTTTTCTTTTGTTGCCTGTGCTTTTGGGGTGTTATTCATAAAGTCATTGCCTAGTCCTGGAGCATTTCCCCTACATTTTCTTCTAGGAGTATATATACACCATGGAATACTACTCTGTAATAGAAAAGAATAAATTTTTGCCATTCGCAACAACATGTATGAACTTGGAAAAAATTATATTGAGTGAAATAAGACAGGCACAGAGTGAAAAATACCACATGTCCTCACTCATAAGTAAGTGCTAAGAGAGAAAGAAGGAAGGAAAGACCACAGTGGTGTACTGGAGTTGCAGAGGGAGAAAGCATACCTAGGGTTGTGGAGTGTGGTGTGGGAGGGGAGGGGGAAGGGAAGTTGGGTAATAATTGGGTGGAGGATACCAGGAATAATCACAATCTGTGGTAATAGGCATGCTGATAGTATTGATCTAGCCATTAAATCTTGGGCACAGGTGGTGATGGTTAGCTTTGTACCCCCTGAATATGCATAATCAAAAAATAAAGATGACAAAATTGAAAAAAAAAGAAAACAAAAGATTAGCCAAACCAATCCAACAGTGTATAGAAAAAATAATATACCATAACTAAATTGAATGTATCCAAGGTATGCAAGGATGGTTTAATATTAGAAAATCCAAAAATGAACCTTACAATATTGACAGATTGATGCAGAAGACCATGTGATCATTTTAGTAGATTAGAAAATTCATCAAATTAAGACCCATTTATGATAAAAACTAACACTCTTCTTAAATTAGAAATGAAGCGTATATTTCTTAACATGATAAAACCATCTGTAAAATAATCCAAAAATTAGCACCATCTTAAATGAGCAAGCATTGGAAGCGTTCTCTTCAAAAGTAGGAGTAAGACAAGGAAATCCATTATTGCCACTTTTATTCAATAGTGTAAGTGAAGTCTTATTCAGTGTAGTAAAACAATTAGAGATACAAGAATTGGAAAGGAAGAAACAAAATTTGTGACTGTTTGCAGATTATGTGTAGATGATATGATAATTTCTATAGAAATCCCAAATAGTATACCTTCCCATTATTAGTAACAACGGAAGTGTTTAGCAAAGTGGCTGCACATAATATTAATACACAAGATTCATTTGTACTTCTATTCACCAGCAGCAAACCATTAAATATATGCTTAAAGAGAAGACACAATTTATAATAGTATCAGAAATGTCAAGTATTTGAGAATAAATCTAATAAAATATGCACAAGACATCTTCAGGGACAATTATAAAATGTTACTAAAATATATTTTCAAAGACCTAAATAAATGAAAAATGCTCTATTTTTGGACAAAAAGATTTAATGTCTTTATTAAAAATAAAGATGTCATCTTTATTTCTAAAGATGTCATGTCATCTGCAATCGGGCAATTTCAATTCCTTCTTTCCAATTTGGATGCCCTTTATTTCTTAAAGGTGTTGGTTTCCCCCAAGTTGAACTAGAAATAGTGTTAATGCAATTTTAACTTGCATTCCAACAGTTTTTATGTGGCTCGGTGATTTAAACATTTATATGGAAGATTAAATGTCCAATATTTGCCAGAACACAACTGGAGAGAGAGAGCAAGCCTGGGGTTTATGCCTTCTCATATATTAAGAATTATTATAGAGCTATAATATTAAAACAGTATAGTATTGGAGTAGGGACAGAAAAATTGATCAATGAAATAAAAAATGTAAGAAAGAGATTCACCCATATGGAAAAAAATGAAATCAGCTCTTGCTTCACAACGCATCAAAGAATCAACTTCAGATGAATTTAAAAGTCAAAAATAGGGCCAACCCCGTTGCTCACTCGGGAGACTGCGGCACTGGGAGCACAGCAGTGCTCCCACCGTGGGTTTGGATCCCAAATAGGGATGGCCGGTGTGCTCACTGGCTGAGCCCGGTGCGGGCGACACCAAGCCAAGGGTTGCAATCCTCATACCCGTCACAAAAAAAAAAAAGCAAAAAAATAAAAAATAAATAAAAGTCAAAAATAAAACTTTAAAGCTCTTAACAGAAAACATAAATGAAAAGTTT
This sequence comes from Galeopterus variegatus, assembly GCF_000696425.1. Classification (NCBI taxonomy): domain Eukaryota; kingdom Metazoa; phylum Chordata; class Mammalia; order Dermoptera; family Cynocephalidae; genus Galeopterus; species Galeopterus variegatus. The sequence continues at coordinate 315,602 of NW_007726962.1, forward strand.
TTAGTCAATGGGGTAGGAAAGTATTATTTTAATAAGACATAAAAATATTGATAATTTCAACTAAATTAAAATTAATTGAGAAAAATAATTTATAGAAATTGAAAATGACAAGGTACATTCTTGAAAACTGTACTTAGAGTACACACAACTAAGAAAGAGTTAGTATCAAGAATACATAAATAAATTATATACAACCATAAGAGAAGTACAAGCAACCCAGTAGAAAAAATAGACAGGAGTCATTTCACAGAATAGGAGACTCATGGGGTCAAAAAAATGTATGAAGAGTGTTTAACATCAATATTGATTATGGAAATGCAATGAGATACCAATTTATACAAACTTTACTAGCAAAATTAAAGTCTGACAACACCAATACCTAATACTAGAGATGATGTGAATCCACCATATGATTTACACTTTGCCTCTGGGAGTGAAAATCTCTAAAACAACTTTGTAAAATAATTTAGCATTACCTCCTAAAGTCGAACATTTGCATAGTCTATGGCTTAGCAATTCCACTCCTGGATATATAACCAAGATAAACTCTTACATACATATATATAAAACTAGAAATATGCAGAAGAATGTTCATAGCAGTACCACTCACAACACAAAAAGCCTGGAAACAACCCTAATACCAATTAATGAGAGGATGAATAAACTGTGGTAAAGACATGTAATGGATTAGTATAAACCAGTCAAAATGAATGAACTACAGTGACACAGAACAATACATATGACTTTTAGCAAAATAATGTTAAGTAAAATAATAAAATAATGATCATCTTGATAGATACAGAAAAAGCATTTGATAAAATTCAACATGTGTTCATGATAAAAATTCTACACGAATTTTGTATAGAAGGAAAGTACCTTAATACAACAAAGGCTATATATGACAAACCCAAAGCTAATGTCATACTGATCAGGAGAAAGCTTTCAGCTGGAAGAAGACAAAGATGCTGTTTTAGTCCATTTTGTGTTGCTATAACAGAAATGCCTGAAACTGAGTGATTTATAAAGAAGAGAGGTTTATTTGGCTTACGATTCTGTGACAGCTACATCTGGCATGGGCCTCAGGCTGTTTCTACTCATGGCAGAAAAGTGGCAGGCAGCAGGTACAAGCAGATCACATGGCAAGAGGAAGCAAGAGAGAGAGAGAAGGTGCCAGGGTCTTTTTAAGCAATGAGCTCTTGTGGGAATTAATAGAGCAAGAACTCACTCAATAATCCCCTCTCCCCCAGGGAGAGCACTAATCCATTCATGAGGGATCTTCCCCCATGACTCAATCAGTTTCTAACACTGCCACATTGGAGATCAAATTTCCACATGAGTTTTGGAGGGGACAACAAATCCAAATTCCATCAGATGCCCACTCTTACCACTTTTATTCAACACAGTACTGGAAATCCTAGCCAGATCAATTAGTCAAGAAAAAGGAATAAAGGGCATCCAAACTGGAAAGATGGAAGTCAAATTGTCCCTGTTTGCAGATGACATGATTTTACATAGAGAGAAACATAAAAACTCTATCAAAAGATTACAAGACCTGATAAATTCAGTAAAGTGGCAGGATAAAAAGCAACATACAAAAATCAGTAGTATCTCTATACATCAACAACAAACTAGCAGAAAAAGAAATCAAGAAAACGTTCCCATTTATCATGGCAACAACAAAAATAACAACAAAATACCTAGGAATAAATTTAACCAAGGATGTGAAAGATCTCTTCAAGGAAAACTATATAACACCAATTATGTAAATTAAAGAAGATGCACAAAAATGGAAAGACATCTCATGTTCATGGATGGGAAGAACTAATATTGTCAAAATGACCATACTACCTGCTGTGGATTGAATGTCCCTCCCAACTCATTGAGTTTAATCCCCACAGTGACAGTATTAAGAGAGCAGGAAACCCTATTATGGTAACTGATTAATCCATTTATTGTTTAATGGTGGTCATGGGTGCGGTTATGATGGCTTTAAAAGGAGGGTGAGGAGGTTAGTCTCTTACTATGTTTCTGCCATTTTGCAATGTGATACCATGCATCACTGAAGTCACCACTAAAGAGGGCCCTAGGCAGATGTGTTCCATGGACTTTGGACTTCCCAACCTTCAAAACTGTAATAAATAAATTTTGCTTTCTTATAAATTACCCAGTTTCAGGTATTTCTATTGCAAGCAACAGAAACGGACTGATACAGAATATTGGTACCAGAGAAGTGGGGTGTTGCTTATAACAAATACTTGAAAATGTGGAAGTGGTTTTGGAATTGGGTGTTGGGCAGACACTAGAAGAATTTGGAGGAACAAGACAGGAAAAGCCTAGCTGCTGGTGAGAGTTAAAGCATGGCTCTAAACCAGGAAAGCCAAAGGAATGGGGCTGCCCAAGTTCGTGGATGCTCAACTCCTACCCTAGTGTGCAGAGGTCACCTGACCTGGAGTTAATGTCTATGATTTGCCAGCTGTAAGATTTAATGTCTGCCCTGCTGAGTTTTGAACTTCTTTAGGACCTGTTATCCCTTTCTTTTAGCCTATTTCTCCATTTTGGAACAAGAATATGTATCCTATGTTTGGCCCACCATTGAATCTTGGAAGTAGATAACTTGTTTTGATTTCACAGATGGGACTTTGGACTTTTCAGCTGGGACAAGTTCAGACTTTGCAGCTGTGAGGATGAAATAAGTGTATTTGTATGTGAAAAGGACATGAGTTTTGGGGGGCCAGGGGTGGAATACTGTGGATTGAATGTTTCCCCAAACTCACTGAGACTTAATCCCCACTATGACATTATTAAGAGGATGGGAGATCCTATTATGGTAATTGAAATGTGGGGCCTTGAAGAGGTGATTAGATTGTGAGGACCATGCCCTAGTCTATGGACTAATCCACTGATGGTTTAATGGTGGTCATGAGTGTGATTCTTTTTTTTTTTTTTCCTTTTTGTCTTTTTTCGTGACCGGCAATGGATCGCAACCCTCAGTGTCGCGCCCGTACCGGACCGGGACCGGCCATGGGATCGCAACCCTCGGTGTTGCTCCCGCACCTCGCTCAGCCAGTGAGCGTCTGGTCTGTATGTGGGATCCAAACCCTCGGTGGGAGCGCCGCCGCGCTTCCCAAGCAGCGCACTGTAGCAGTGCGCCACCGGGCCGGCCCCCAGAATAGAAAAATAACTCAAACAACTAAGTAGTAAAAAACAAATAACTCAATTTAAAAATGGGAAAATGAGCTGAACAGATATTTCTGAGAAGAAGACATACAAATGGCCAACAGGTATATGAAAAATGCTCAACATCACTAATCATCAGAGAAATGCAAATGAAAACTACAGTGAGATACCATCTTACCTAAGTTAGAATGGGTTTTACCAAAAACATAGAAAATACCACCTGCTGGCAAGCATGCAGAGAAAGGGGAATTCTTGTATGTTGTGTTGGTGGGAATGTAAGTTAGTACAGTATAGAGGTTTCTCAAACAACTACATATAGAACTAACATATTACTCAGAAATCCCACTACTGTATATATATCCAAAGGAAAGGAAATCAATATTTCAAAAAGATATCTTCACTCCCATGTTTATCACGGCTCTGTTCACAATAGCCAAGATTTGGAACTAACCTAAATGTCCATTGACAGATGACTGTATAAGGAAAATGTGGTATATATACACAGTGGAATACTACTCAGCCATAAAAAAGAATGATATTCTACCATTAGCAGCAACATGGATGAGCTTGGAGAAAATAATGTTAAGTGAAATAGGCCGAGTACAAAAAGAGAAATACCGCATGTTCTCACTCATATGTGGAAGTTAAGAAAAGTTCATCTCATAGAAGTAGAGAGTATAATAAAGTCTAGTATTCTATAGCAATATAGGAAGACTACAGTTAACAACAAATTACTATATAACTTCAAGCAGCTAGTCGAGAGAATGTTAAATGTTCCCAACACAAAGAGGTGACAAATAATTGAGGTGATGGATATGCCAAATACTGGGATATGATTATTGCACATTGTATAAATATACCCAGACATCATATTGTACTCCATAAATATATACAGTTATCATAGGTCAATTAAGAAAAAAAAGAAAACAAAAAAATTCAGAGACAGAAGTAGATTAGAGGTTACCAGGAACTGGGGGGGCAGGAATAATGAGAAATTATTGCTTAATGGGTACAGAGTTTATGTTTAGAATGACAAAAAAGTTTTGGAAATAGATGAAGATATTGGTTACACAGCACTGTGAATGTGATTAATTCCACACAATTGTATGTTTAACAATACTTAAAATGGCAATCCTTATTACCACAATAAAAAATATTAAAATGACAACATATATTAGTACAATAAAAAATAAATAAAATAAATCCCAAATATTAAATGCAGGATGATACCCATTCTGTAAAGTAAAACAAAACTAAAATTTTAAAGAACACACTTTTGAGGAATATATTTCTCTGTAACTATACTAAAATAGAACAAAGGAATCATGGAGGGGAAACAGATTGGTGTTACTTCAGATGGAAGGAAATGAGAGGACGTGAGAGAGTAACGTATGGAGGTTATTTTCTAGGTCCTATCTTGTTTTGGGAGGTTGGGTTGAGAATATTTAATACATTATTAAAAACAAACTACAGTTAATTAAATAACCAATAAATAAATAAAGGCAGGCTATATATGAACCAGAAATGAGAGTGTGCTCCTGAATCCAGGGAAAAAAAATAAAGTTAATGGAAGACTACAGCAGCCCATGCCCTTTAGCAATAGTTTTAGGTCACCTCATGAAGTGAAGAGCCCCGACCTTCATAGGTGCTGGATGATGGCAAAAGAATACAGAAAAGATAGAGGAAGAAGCAATTTACAAACGATCACAAGACTATGGCCTTATAACCAGTTTCAGAATGAGAAATGCAATAGGTACCCATATTTTTTACCTTTCTTACACACACACACACACACACACAAATATACAAATATTTTTCCCTTCCCCTTTCCCCAACTATTTTATGTAAAATGTGTTGGTAGTAATTAAGTTTATAGTAGTCTTTAAGTTACATTATATCAAGGTGGAATTATGACAGAACCATGACGTGAATGGATAACATGCAGAGATAGATTTGGTGACGAAGAAGACCCTGGATCGCCCCTTTTTTTGGAAAAGTATGGCCATAGTTTTGTTTTTACCTGAAAGATTTGTATTGTATTAGATATTACCATATTGCCATTATTACTTTTGTTTAGAAATTTAAGTATAGAAAGACAAATATGTACAATGTTTAGTAGCAAAAGAGGTGGTGATTCTGGTGAATTGCATTCAGCACTCACTCTCATCTTCTGCATGCCTTCCTGTCCTTTTGAACTTGGGAAAATAAAATCTACATTTCTGAGACTCCCTTACTGTTATGTTTCTGGGTGCAAATTAGGTTCAACCAACTAGATGTACTTCCATGGGATTTAGAAGGCAGAAGTGATTTGAGGATCATTTTTCTGCTGCTTTGATTGCTGTTGCTGGCCAGCAAAGTCTTGAAGATTTTGAGTTTTTCTGCATCAACATTCTAGGGTCCACTAGCTTAGCTGGTGTTGAGAGGCAGTTGTGTTGGTGATTGAGCGTGGACTCAGCCATGGAGGTCCTGGCACCAGCTTCATGGAGTGAAAAGGTAGCTGTAGTAGTGGTGGCTTCCCAGTTCCTCAAACATAGCCATGGCTGTGTGTTCTTGAACTAACCGTTCAAGTGGGAGGGTTCCTGATTCCCTGCCTTCCGTTTAACGTAGCATATCCTCTGGCAGAGCAGTTCTGCAATGCTATTCTGAGATTCATCTCCGTAGGCCCAGTTCAGAACTCATTCCTCTAAGTACTGCCAATATTTTTGGAGGTTCCTGTTCTCTGTATTAAATACCTAGAAGTAGAGAATGGTTTTTGTTTCCTACAGCTGAATCCTGACTGAGAGAGGTGTGCTCTTGAGAAGTAATTATTACAAGCAATCCTTATTTGCTTATTGAAGAACATGATTGAATTTCAGGGGATACGTGGCTTATAATATGTTGAATTTAAGTTTCTCAAATGCCTAGCTTATCTATCAAGCTTTTAATTATACATGCAAACATGTTTTCATAAAATAAATAATTAACCACATGACAAAGAAAAACCCCTGCTCCAAATATTTATGGCTTTGTAAATTACTCCTGTCATTTAAACTAAGCCTCTAAAATACAGGCACTTTCACTAAAATAAATTGAATTAAACTTAGTCTAATATCAGCTCGTATTTACAGAGGGCTTATTCTGAGCTAAGCAGTGTTCCATCATCCTGCTTCTCTTTTGCCTCCTCACTGCAGATTTCTGATACCCCTAAATAGACTCATTGTTTCCCAAAGACAAACTAATGTGAGATTATTTGTGTTTGCACCTTGAAGAACTGTCTTCTGTGGATTTCGGTTCATATCTAGGCCTAATTACATTAGCATTAGAACTATCAGAAACAATATAGAGGAAGTAAATTCAGTAGTCAGTAAACTCCTATTTGTGTGTCAATAGTAGGAAATATAGTCCCTCTTCACAGGGACTGTGCTATAATTGTTTCATATAATGCTGATGCAGTTAAAAACTCTAATTTCTAGGACCACATTCCTCGATGACAGATGAGGTATGTCTTTTATCTCAAATCTTTCCACTTCTCTCCATCTCCACAACTACCACCCTGTTATAAGCTTCTATTATTTCTCATCTTGATTTCTACTGCAGCCTCTTAATGGGTCTCCATGTTCCACTCTTTTCTTCCAGCCTACTGTTTTCACAGTAGCCAGGGTGATCTTTTGTTAATGGTTAAATCAAAACATATCCCCAACCTTCTTGAAACTCTTTAATTCCTTCTCTCTATACTTAAGACAAAAATCCCAAATCTTTAACACAGTGCTCATGATCCTGGATGGTTAGGTACCTGCTAAATCTCTAACCTCATTCTGTCAATACTTTGCCACCTGGATTTCTCCATTCCCCACTTGCATTCACTTTCTTGAATAATTAGGTCCTTTCCTGCCACAGTGCTATCTTACTTGCTGTGTACTCTGCTTGGAACCCTTTCCCTTCCGTTTTCATATTAGTGACTCCTCATCTTTCAGAGTCTGAAATGTCATTTCCTCAAAAAGGGCTATTCTTTCTCATAGGACTCAGTGCTCTTCCTTTATAACCCATATCATAGTTGCATTTATATACTTATTTGAATTTACTTCTTAATATTTGGTCTCTCCCACCAGACTATAAATGTCATGACATTAAAAAAAGAAGACTCTGATTCTCTCACATGGTGATATTGGTAGGGCAGAATGGGGAGCTAAATTTCCATCCCCTGCCTTAGGGAAGCAGGCAGATCTTTGATTTCCCACCTAATGGTACTGGCAAGCTGAGCAAGCAGCTGATCATTCATTCCCTACCCAGGGGAAGTGGGAAGTACTCTAACTCTATTGTCAGGGTAGTGTCATTGGAATCCAGTGGAGAGCTGAGCCTTCACCCACTCCTGATATCAATGAAACTGAATGAGGTAGTGCAAGCTGGGGATAGTAAACATCCTTCTCTCCCATATCCCTGGTGCCAGTGAGGCCCACATGTGGCAGCAATAAGAAAGCAATGTGAAACATGGCTAGATGGCACGTGACTTCCCACTTCCCCTGATGTCAGCAGAACCCACTTGGGAGCTGGGCCTCAACACTGTTGAACACTGTTGGTTGAGATTTCTACATATGAATTTGAGGGAAACATAATTCAGCCCATAATAGCAGCTCTATTTGTAATAACCCAAAACTTGAAACAACGTTGATGTCTTTGAAGAGATGAATGGCTAAACAAGCTGTGTGGTACATCCATACCACGGAATACTACTCAACAATAAAATGGAACAAACTACGTTGGGAAAATGTAGGAAAATGGTCAGGGCCCTTCAGATGTTCAGAATCTTGCTGAGCATTTTGATATAAATCTCCATGTGTACCACGGTGTTCCTTGGTTATTATCTAATATAGTTGAGTATGGGCACCCAGGTGTCCTGGGTTATGAACTTAAGTATAAAGGACTAATGGCTCTGATACATGTAGCCACCTGCCTCCTTCTCAGGATGCTCCAGGAGGCCACTAGGGCAGCTGCTCCTAGCTTTATTCATAAAGCCTATTTGTAGAGGATTCACAAAGCAAATGTACTTCACAGGGCCTGGTTTTCCAAAGCCTTGCAGTTTCAAATATTGACCTTGCAAAGGACAGGAAAATTTCCCCAGACTATTGAGTCTCTGTCACAAGATAAGAATTGTAACATAGCAAGGTTGCTGGCTCAAAGACAGACAAGTTATTAATTGATATGTAAAGTTACTAAAAAGCTGCTAGAGGGAAAAGGAATGTTTGCTAAATCAACCCTTTGTTAGTGGATCACTTAATTGCCTAACAGAATGTCATCTGACTTGTTTTTACTGAATGTTACCAGCTTCTATCTTGTTTTTACTGAATGTTACTAGCTTCTATTGTAAAACTTGTTAAACTGTACTTAGCAAAACCCCACCTATGTCTCTTTCTATAACTTGCTGGTCTGGAGAATAAATGCAGGAAGAGAACCCCAATTTGTGGTTAATTTCCCAAATGGAAGAAATATCTCGTGCTTGAGGAAGTTCTGGGATATTAATACCTTTCTGGGGCTTCTCACTGCTCAAAAGAGATGGGCTTTGAGTAATCTTTGGTGGCTCCATGACCCAGGGGAAACGGGGTGACAAATCCGTGGGAGGAAAAGCAACACCTATTAATTTTTTACCCATGGCTCCCAGGATCTTTTCCTATTACCTAGCTTGTGGACCTGCATGCGAAGGGTTTTCGAGCCAGTCTGTGCAATGGGCTTGAGGGGTCTGTGGGCCCTAACCTTTGCTTGACAAACTGTTGATACACATAGCAGATGGATGAATTTCCAGGGAATTATGCTTAGGGAAAAGGCCAATTCCAAAAAGTTACACGCTGTATGATTTCATTTATATAATATTCTTGAAATGACAAAATTATAGAAATGGAGAAAATTATAGAAAATTATAGAAATGGTTGCCTAGTATCAGGGACAGTGGGTTGTATGGCTATAAAAAGGCCACTCCACAGTGAGATGGATGTGGCAATAAAAGAGACTGGGGCTTTCATCCTTCAGCCCCTATTTCACAGGATTCTTGTCTATGGCCAAAGGATTTTCTTTATGTCAAGTTACCAAACAAGAAGACTCTCATGGTAACAACGGTCTAGGGGGTCCACAATTCTGCCCCTTTTCCCAATAGGAAAAATTCATGACATACTTATATCAAAAGGATCATAGCTGTTTCTTCAGGAAGATTAAAAACACTGTTCAGAAAAAAGAAAGAGGTGATAAGACATTAGGGACATTGTTAGATACAAACAGTCCCTCTTCCAGCTCCATATTTGATTTGTCTCTTCCAAACACCTTAAATTAGATGTAAAGTACTGTCAAGATGAAGAATTATGTCTTATAAATAACCAAAAAATCCTAACACAAAACGTCTTTCCTCAGTCTCTTATAGTTTCATAACACGTCCTGAAAATGTAAAATATAGTAATATGTTTATATGTTTTTTAAAGAAACAAGTCACTCAAACTTCTAATTTTACTTAAATAAGAATAATCTTTTGTCTTTGAAATAGCCTGAGAAGACAAGGATCCCTTGTGGTGATAGAACTACTACTTTGCATCTTGACAGTATCAATGTCAGTATCCTGATTATGATATTGTACTATAATTTCTCAAGATATTACCATGATTATATATATTTGTGGGGTACAGAATTGAATATCAATACATGCGTACAATATGTGGTGATCAAATCAGCCTTATCAGCTGGGGTTGAGGGAAGACTAGTCTAGGTGCTGCTCCTGAACTTGGTCTCTGAGCCATGGCTTCCCACAGACACTTAACTATTTTTTTTGCCAACTTCCTACCCCTCCCGCTTTCCCACCTCTAATAACCACAGTTCTGTTCTCTCTTTTTTAAGTTTAACGTATTATTATGCTTTTTTCTTCCTTCCTTCCTTCCTTCCTTCCTTCCTTCCTTCCTTCCTTCCTTCCTTCCTTCTTTCTTTCAGCTCCCACTTATGAGTGAGAAAATGTGGTGTTTCTCTTTCTGTGCCTGGCTTATTTCACTTAACATAATTTTCTCTGAGTTCATACATGTTGCTGAGAATGGCAGGATTTCATTCTTTTTATGGCTGAGTAGTATTCAATTCAGTATATATACATTTTCCTTATCCAGTCATCTGTCAATGGACATTTGGGTTGATTCCAACTCTTGGCTATTGTAAAGAGAGCTACAATAAACATGGAAGTGCAGGTATCCCTTCAACATGATGCTTTCCATTCCTTTGGGTATATAACTAGCAATGGGATTGCTGGATCATATGGCAGTTCTATCTGTAGTTGTTTGAGGAACCTCCATACTGTTTTCCATGATGACTGCACTAATTTACAGTCCCACAATAAAAAAAAAAAAAGAAAGAAATTTCACATTTGCAACAAACCTTCCAAACTATATTCCACACCCCTAGGAACAAGAATTTGCATGACTGTTTCCCAGGTGTACTTGGGTGAAAAACCTTAAGAAATTCTTGGTGGAAAAAGAGGATTTAGCCAAATATCTGGATTCTGCTTCTTACTAGCTATTGACTTTAAACATTTTATTTAATTTCTCTGATTTTATGCCCCCTCCACTGTAAACTGGGAATAATGAAAATGTTTCCTTACCTTCCTCCTTGGTTTACTATTAGGTTCAAATGACAAAAAAAAAAAAAAAATTATCTATCCCAATCTGAAAAGTATTGTTATTATTAAGACAAACAATGCTGATATGAGCACATTGTATCAAGAATTTAGATATGCCTTAAAAGACTAAAAATAATTAACATGTATATGCAAACAGGATAAATAAAGTTGTGTTTGATTTTTAGAAGTGTGAAACACTGGTACTATGAACTTATGTAGAAAGAGCTAGATTAGAGCAAAATTACAAAAAAAAAAAAAAAATTATTACCATGGGGGAAATTGGGTAAAGGGCACATGGAATTTCATTGTATTATTTCTTACAACTGCATGTGAATCTACAACTAAAAACTATAAAAATTACCCATTTAATTGTTAAAAAAACTGTCATAAAAATAAATATAATAATATATTTCTCTTTGAAAAAGGCATTTATCAAATGAATGAAGGAATGGTTAAACTTTACAGCCTGGTTTCATAACCACTAACCATATTATTTCTCCAGATGTGACCGTCTGAAATATTTGTCACTCTGAAAAGGAGGGTGATGCCAGAAAGCCATATGAAAGTTGTAATACTGTAAAGGAGAGAAAGAACAAGAAAATGAGTGAACAGATATTACAAATGATTATAGGAAACTACCCTTGGGACTTTCGTGAAAGTCTGAGGGATAAAACAGAGGAAGAGCAGCTTAGTAGGCAACACGTGCACAGGAATAAAGCCCCGGTAGGGAAAGTCCCCATGAGTAAGGCACTAGGGAAGCATTAGTCAGCTGGAGTTTGGATGGCTGTAGAGAGAGCAGTTTTGATCTTGCACTCAGAGATGGAACAAAGGTGGAGTTTGCTTCATCAGAGACGATGGCAGCTGAGAGGTAACTAGCCAAAAACTTGGCCTGGAATAGAAGTAAGAAAGGAATTGTCAAGGGAAGAATTATCACTGGAGGACTGAGAGAGTTCTAAGAGTGAGTCAGCCAACTTAACTATACTTACTAGTGACATCAAGTGATAGCAGATTTGTGTAAGTAATGAGATCCATGCTCTGTAACTGACCAACTTGTATGTAGAGTGTATTTTGAAACCACTATAAGCTACAGTAAAGAAATACAGTGCTTTGTCTTTCTCTTACTGATCATGTGACTTGCTGAAGCGCCCTGTTGAAAGAGATGGGTTCCTGAGAAAAGTAACAGGGGAGGTTCAAAATTTGAAATGCAGTCTTTTCGGAAACCCACTTCCTTCCCTAGGTCTTTTCCTTGGTACAAGTGGTTTACTAGTGCTGTCAATGTGTTAAATTTCTGTTGGAGGTTATCTTCTATTTGTAATGCCATGCCCCTCTCCCTATAACTGCTTTGTTTTACAAGGTATTTTCCTAAATTTGTAAATTTCCTTCAAAAGAAGTAAGCCTGTACTTCTAATCAAGAGATAGATTTCAACACACAATTTATAACTTATTTGCTAATTGAGTAGTGGGAAGGGAGACTCCATGTTTTGATTTTTAAATCTCTAAAATGAATGGTTACTCCCAACAAGCTGAATGGAACATTGATTTGAAAATGGTAACATAGATATGCTTCCCTAGAAAATGATGGTCTCAAGCCTCAAATATTTTGATGTAAGTATATCTCAAGAAATGTACAATTCTCAGTTTCATAGGAAAGGGTATCTTCAAATGACCAGTGCCTGTTTATCAAAGGAAACCTGGGTTTAATGCCTTAAAGTCTAGGAATAAGTATGCAGGGAAAATGAAAAGTAAATGGTCAGGATCCCTCAGATGTTCGGCATCTTGCTGAGCATTTGATATAAATCTGTAACTATGCACGTGTGCCCAGGTGTTTCTTGGTTATTGTCTAATGTAATTGCGTATGTGTGCCCAGGTGTCTTGGGTTATCGGACTTAAGTATAAAGTACAAGCAGCTCTGATCCACAGTGCCCTTGGAAGCCCCTGGGAGGCCACTTGGGAAGCTGCTGCTAGCTACCTGAGCTTGCATCTGAATAAAGCCTATTAATGTTTACCCTCGGCTCCTAGGATCTTTTTCCTATTACCTAACTCATGGACCTGCAGTTTGTGACCTAGTCTGTACAATGGGTTTGTAGGGTCTGTGAGCCCTGCCCTAGCAATACAAAGTAGTACCAGGCTATAAGCAGGGATGGCCACTGCTGTAAGTGCCCTCATCCTTGAAGGAACTCAATATCTGCTTCTGTTCACCTTGATATTTGGCCTTCGAAAAAGACCAGTCCACTCAGAAAGCCAGTATCAATAAGACCTACCCTTAAGCTCTTCAGCCCTACTCAGAGAAATTATTAATTATTCTGGAACCTCCTCTGTCATCATGTCCCAATTTGGGCTCTTGTTCTCAGCTGCTTTCCATTGTCAACGAGCTTGTAAACCTTCTACATGTTTTTCATTTATGGGCTTCCACTTGCCCCTCAGAAAACAGAATTGTGCTTCTCAAGCTATGGCATACAATATTCATCTCTGGCTCCTCCTACCTCTTACCTCCCTAAGTAACCCCCAACCCTCCACACTGATTCCAGTTCCAGACTTGAGGCCTTTGCTTACTTGACCAGAACCTCAGCCAGGCCCACACAGGTCCCTCTGCAAGGAAGAGAATGAGAAAACTTCCATTCCAATCTCAGCTGCTCAATTAAAATTTGGGGGGTGGGAGAGGATGTTTGGCTTCCCACTTGTAACTTCTGCATCAAGAACAGAACCGTAATCAATGTGAGGTTAGAACAGAGGCTACATTAACAATTGCAGTAGTTATATTAGTAATGATAACAATTATTGAGTAATTTTCTAACACTATTTGGCAGACACTGTTCTAAGAAATTCATATTTAATTCATTTGATACCCACAACAACCTATGAGAGAACACATAGGTTCCCAACACATGAAGAAACTGAGGCATGAACATACTGAGCAATTTGCCTGAAGATTCACAGCTAGGAGATGCTAGGTAGGAGATAAACCCAGGAAATTTGGCTCCAGATTCTTTGTTCTTAACAAGTATACCATATTGCTTCTAAGTGGTAGCTAAGTAGTAGGTGGATTTTTAGTCATGCTACTATTATCCCATTCAAAGGGGACATGTTGGTTTTATTGTTTTCCCTTTACTTCAAAGATATGACTCTTGCTATGGACTGAATTTTATTCTCCCCTAAATTCATAGGTTGGAGCCCTAAACCTTGAACATGATATTATTTGGAGATAGGGACTTTGGGAGATAATTAGGGTTATATAAGGTCATGAGGGTGAGTAGAACTCTTATAAGAGACACCTGAGAGCTTGCTCTCCCTAGCTTCCACATGAAGAGATAGAGCGAAGGAGGCCATCTACAGGAAAAGAGCCCTCACCAGAAACTGACCATGCTGGCACCTTGATCTTGAACTTCTACCCTCCAGAACTATAAGAAAATAAATATTTGTTTTTTAAGCCACCCACTCTATGATATTTTGTTATGGTGCCAGAGTTGACTATGTAGGACTATGTAATCATGCCTCATTCCTCTGCCCTCTTGAAATGTTGTCTCTGGGTAAAATGTTAATGAGGAAAACAAAAATGATATTTCCATGTACTAACCAGCTCCTAGGTAGCCACAGGAAAAGTAATTTAGAAATTGGTTTTAATGGGACATAAAAGGTGCATAAAAGTGATGTAATTTCACTCTGATATCAAATTTTGGTGCTGTTCATCTGTTTTAAAAGGTAAACAGATGCCAAGTTTGCTAAAACCCAGAACAATACAGAGACCTGAAATGGAAATAGGAAATCCACCAAGAGTGAAAACCAGGCTAGATCCCTAAGGAGGAGTAAAAAGAAATAATATGAGACATAAAAGATAACAGGAGAACATTCCCCAATCACACAAGGTAAGGAAGAAGGTCCAACGAACATGATGGCTCTCAGATAAATGAGGAGAGGAAGCTGGAGGAGGTGACTGAGCAAAACTCTTTTTCCAGTTTTCCTGAAAATGTGTGGGTGTGATAAGTTACCCAAAGTAAAAGCCACTGATAAAGGGAGGATGGTGTGTCAGACAAGAAGAAGGAAGAGACCAGCTGAAAATGGCATCAAAATGCTGAACAGGTCATTTTAGAACACAGCAGATGTGAAGCCTTAAAGAGCTGCTTTAGAAATGCCTACCCCTAGAGTAAACAGTGTAGACCAGTAAGTTTACAAAAGGTTAGCTTAATTTGCCTGTGGCTCAGTAATTCATTTCAATCTGAAAGGTGAAGTTATCTTTCTTTCATGCCTCCCCAAAGAGACAAAGAGAGTGGACTTAGATCAAGGACACCAGCTTAAACAAGAGCAAGAATGAGAATTCACCAATTCCATTGATGAAGAGCCATGATTAATCTAAATCTTGTAAACAAAGGGACAACTTAAGTATTTTACTATTATTATGAAAATATTGTTTTTACTGCTGATTAAAAAGTTTGTCTTGTGTCTCTAGTTTGCTATATATTTTTAGGCCTTGCAACGTACATAGTTACAATTCTAATCACAAAATCATTCAATTCTAGATGGCATTTTTTCTCTTTACATTTGCTTTTTGGTCATATCTGAAGCCTTTGAAGACCTATACATAGCCATGGGGCAGTATTTTGAGTACCCCTGCTTGGTCAATACCACTGAAAGTGGTGAACCAGTCAGTTAATAAATATCAATTGTTATTAGTCAAAAGGTACAAAGTTTTGTTTATATGAGGTAAATAAGTCCTAGAGATCTACAGTACAGCATAGTGCCTAAAGCTAACAATACTGAATTATATACTTAAAAATTTGCAAGAGAATAGATTTTGCATTGTGTTCTTATCACTAATAATAATAATAATTATAATAAATAGGAGGATGGGAGGAAGCTTTTGAAGAAGGTTAGCTTCGTGGCATAGATTGTGGTGATGGTTTCACAGGTTGTAACTTATCTCCAAACTCATCAAGTTGTATACATTAATTATATACAGGTTTTTGTACATCAAATTAAAAAAAAAACAAATATCAATTGTAACTTTTCTTTGCAAAGCACTGTTCTAGGCAGTGGAGATACAGCATTGAATGAGATAGACAAGTTCCCTGCCTTCAAGGAGCTTATGTTCTAGTGAAGGAAGACAGGTGATAGACAAGGAAAGATATAACTAGAAAGATGGTTTCAGATACTGATAAGTAAAGTTAAGAAAGTGACAGAGTAAATAAAGCGATAGAAATACATAGCCGAAGTGGTCAAGAAAGGCACTGCTATTGAGGGAATATTGGAGGTGGGTTCTGAATGACGAAAAAGAGATAGGCAGCCATGTTCTGGTGGAAGAGCATTCCTCCAAGAAAGATGCACAATGAGTTGGAAAGATAGTCATTATTCTCAAGGAATATACTGGCAGGCTCCTCTCTTTCTTTTCTTTCTTTTTTTTTTTTTTTTTTTTTTTTTTTGTGTGTGTGTGTGTGTGTGTTTGTGTTTTTTTTTTTTTTTTTTTTTAATTTTATTTTGTCGATATACAATGTGGTTGATTATTGTGGCCCATTACCGAAACCACCCTCCCTTCTCCCTCTCCTCTCTCCCACCCAACAATGTCCTTTCTGTTTGCTTGTTGTATCAGCTTCATGGAATTGTAGTTGTTATGTCTTCTTCCCCCCCTGGTTTTTTTTTGTGTGTGTGTGTGCGTGTGTGTGTGTGTGTGCGTGGGTGTGAATTTATTTATTTATTTTTAGCTCCCACCAATCTTTCTACTCTTCACTTTGCTCCACTCTAGCCATACTGAGCTTTTCACTTCTATCGTATACCTTTGAACACGCCATCTCCTCCGTCTGCAACACTCTTCTCCTATCTCCTTTGGTTATTCCCTCTTATCCTTCATGGCTTAGGTTAAAGATCCCTTTCACAGATAGGCCTTCTCCAGTACCCCTGTGGAGTTTATGACCCCATGCCAGATACTTCTGTAGCATCCTGTCATTTCCTTTGATAACCCTCTTCACAAATACAGTTCACTTCATGTCTGTATTCTCTGCTTTGCTGTAAATCACATGAGGGTAGGGGCCATGTATTAACTATTGTTCCATTTGTTATTATTACATCATAATCACCTACTTTTTGATGATTTAAACATTCACCTGCTAAAATCAAGAATCTTATTCATAACCTCTTGATAGCTCTGTGAGTCATTTGATATGCAGATAAATCATTTTTCATATTTCCATGTATGTTTACTTTTTTCATAATTCCACAAAACAAATTCACTATAGTGCCTTTTTCAAGATTTTGTAAATATCTAACGTAATTAGGGATTCTCAAACCACATCAGAATCACCTGGGGTGCTGGTTAAAAACGTTTTACACCATTTTCCACTATTCTTTGTACATATGACACTGCCCATTGCTATCTAATTTTAGGGCGGCAAGTGAGTAAGAGGTAATCTGAGATCCCTTGATTAAGAAAAGGTGATTTTGAGTTCCGATAACTTTTTAGCCTTCAGTACAGCCAATCACATCTTGTCACACTTGATGTAAATGTTTCTTATGTGAACCTAGCAACATACAACAGAAAAAGTAAAAATTCCTTCAAAGCCACTTTGGTTTTCCTAAGCTTTCTGGCACAAGACACAATTTTAATATAGCAAAATTGGCTTGAAGTTCTGCAGAAAGTACTGGGTGCAGTTCAACTTTGGGCATATTCTGTAATTTAAAAAGCCAATAATTGGAAGGTGAAAAATAATGAACTCTATTACAGTGGTAGTAGCCTAATGAGGGATTTGGGGTTTGTTTATGCACTTGATATTATTTTTCTAGACTGGCCTTCTGTCAGAAATCGCTTTAAAGCAGTAGTATAGAGAGAATTAGTAAGTGAGAGGCGAATTCTGATATACATGAAAATTCTACATTTAGTATGAGGTTTTTTGTTTGTTTGTTTTGTTTTGTTTTTAACATCACTTTTAGTGTCTGCCCCTGGAGCCTGAGTGTATGGGATATTGTGCTCATAGCTGGTAGGGGCCTTCCCTACCGTGCTGGAATGAAGATGGGGATTTCTTCAGCACCTCAGGCCTTCGACCCTGAAAGCCAAGGCTGCGCTGAACAGAGTGTAAAGGACACCACACAGATATGCAAGAATGATTATTTCTTCCCTTATTAAGAAAGGAAATCATTTCCGTACCACCAGACTCTTAGCTCCCAGTAAAAATGCATTTACAAGTGACCTACAACCATTCTTATTAAAGGTAAGATGGCTGAGCACTTTGAGAAATGCCCACTTGCTTCTCACCACCAACTAAAGGAAGGAATAGGTGGATTGGAAGGAATAAAGGAAGGAAGGAAAGCTTCAGCAGGAAGTGCCTAGAATTCAGCTGTGTGAAACATCCACACTTTAATGTTGAAGGAAAAAAAAATGTTTTCCAGTATTTTTGTCTAAATGAGGCACTTTTGTGATGCATTCTGCATCAAGGAGGACTAAAATGCTGTCATTTTCAATGAACACACACTACATACATACACAAACACACACATGCATGCACACACATATACACACACATACACACACATGTGTGTGCTCACCAGATCCTCAGCAAAATTACGAAATGGATTACGCTGTCTCTGGCTTTCACCTAACCTTTCTGTGCTCACACTTCTCTTCCCATTTGGCACCCTCCAGCACCTGTTGCTTGCTTCCCCCATTTCTCTCATGCTGCCCTCTAAGGTGAGTCCCCTCTAGGAAAAATCCAAGGTCCTCAGCCATTCCCTCCCTGTCTTCTAAGACGTATCACATTTTCCTCCCCCTATTCCATTTTATCAGAACCCCACTCCCTATTTGAGCTAAGCTGACTATTTGAATGAAGATGTTATTTGATAACGGTTTTAGGTGTTTCATCAAATCATTAATTCCGCCTTAAATAGCAACAGACCTTTTCTCAGAGAAGCGGGAAGAAGGGGGGCACATTGTGACAGGATCAGCAGAAGAGGAAAATAATGAACAGCCCTCCTGTCCTTTTCTAAGCGTCGTAGATGAGACAGAGTGAGCAAATGAAAGCCTGGGCTTGACCAAGGCAGATGATGATTCTCAAAGTATCAAAAGGTGCCAATAGTGATACTAATGACTACCATTTCTAGAAAGTTAACTCTGGACCAAGCCCTACATTAAAAACAATAGCTCATTTGATTCTCACAGTAAGCCTGTGAGTAAATGTTAGTCTCAACTCCACATGACAACTGAAGAAACTGAATCTCAGGAAGGTTGATTTCCTCAAGATCTCAAAGCCAGGATTTGAACTTAGACTGTCTTAACTCCAGAGTCTCTACTCTTTTTTTTTTTTGTCATTTTTTGTGACCGGTAAGGGGATTGCAACCCTTGGATTGGTGTCATCCGCACCGCGCTCAGCCAGTGAGCGCACCGGCCATCCCTATATAGGATACGAACCTGCGGCGGGAGCGCTGCTGCGCTCCCAGTGCCACACTCTCCTGAGTG
>NW_007726962.1:334848-351849 GCF_000696425.1 Galeopterus variegatus
TCAGTTCGAGCAGAAAAACTCCCTAAAAAAAGAAAAGGCGTAAGTGTGAATATTTTTTGCTAATGAAAAACAAATCAAGTTTGTTTTTTTTTGCCTTTTTTGTGACCGGTAAGGGGATCATAACCCTTGGCTTGGTGTCGCCCACACCGCGCTCAGCCAGTGAGAGCACCGGCCATCCCTATATAAGATTCGAACCTGCGGCGGGAGCACCACTGCGCTCCCAGCGCCGCAATCTCCCAAGTGAGCCACGGGGTCAGCCCCAGAGTCTCTACTCTTGACCACCACCTTTGACTGTCTTTTACAAGATAAACTGAATGAAAATTCAAAAGTAAATAGTTTCTTCCCAAGTTTGGATTCTGTGCTTCATTATAAGATAATAGTGTATGTCCCAGGAAGTACACATTTGCCTCAGAGACCATCAACTTATTCTTCAACATATAAAGTAGAGAGGAGTAGAGGTGTCATCACTACTTTGAGCTATCAGATGGAAAGAAATTTGGCTTTTTGGTCATGAGAACCTTTCCTTTGTGTGAATACGTATAGGTGTGTTTGTATACACACAAGAATGCATGCCTGTGTGCAAACACTTATGTATGTATGTGCAGTACAAGCCTGTATAACTTGACACATAACTGTTCCAGGATGTGATTGAGGGCCACTGAGGCTGCCAATCTCCAAGATGGCCCCCAGTGATCCCTGCCTCCAATGTTCACAACCTTGTGAGTTCCCCTCTCACACTGCAAAAGGATTGGTATTTGTGAGCAATAGAATTCAAGAGAAGTGATGTTACTTGGGACATTAGGTTATAAAAGACATTTTGGCTTCTGTCTTGAGTCCTTCCCTCTCTCTCAAGAAAGCAGCTTCTTGTTTAAGTTACTACATATTGTGGAAATTTGGTGTATAGCAATAGATAACTAATAGAGCTTCCAAAATAACACCTACCTTGGAATAGCTCTCTACAGTGCATAATATATTTGAAATAGATACTTAAATTTTAGAGACATTGTCCACTCACAAATGTTTTAGTGTACTTGCTTATTTGGGGGAGGGTTGAATATGGTACATGAAGTCATACCTCACCCTCGATACCTTCATATAAAATAAATTATCCAAAAAATTTATTACTTACAAAGCCCTACAAATAAGACATGGAGGAAATTCATTGTTTTTATCTTATTTATTTTGCTTTAAGTCTTTTTTTTTTACACTCCTGATTATAAAAGTAATGTTGTTCATTGTAGAAATTTTGGAAAATGTAATGTCAGTCCATGTAACCACTGTTGATAAGGATTAATAAGAGCCAAAGAGCAGAGAAGCCAAGCAGCACACGAGATCAAATGGAGGAGTGAGAACTTTTCTGAATTCCAAGCCAACTTTTCTGAATTAATAGTTTTGTCTAGGACACTGATTTTCAACATATAAAACTCAACACCCTTTTTCTTTTTCTTTTTTTCTCATGGTTTTTTTATTGAAACTTAATTGATTATATATATTTGTGGGGTACAGAATTGAATATCAATACATGTGTACAATACGTGGTGATCAAATCAGGATAATTCGTATAGTCATTTTTACAAAACATAAATCAATCTTTGTGACCCCTGCAGTGCTAGGGCTTGGTCTGGAGCTCACAGACTCCTCAAGCCAGTTGTCCAGACTGGGTCACAATCCCTTCACATGAAGGCCTATGAGCTAGGTAACCAGAAGGAAAGTCCTTAGAGCCGTAGGTGAAGAAAGAGTAGTCTTTATTCAGCACACACACGTCTGAGAGCTAGGCAGTCCAAGGAGAAACTCAAAAACTCAACTGCTACCGGCAAAGTCCAAAGAAAAACTGAGCAGCTGCCAGCAAAATAAACATGCTCTTTTTAGACACAAGCACTGCGGGCCAGCACCACTTCACCAACTCTCAAACACAAGAATAGCAACAAAACTAAAAAGATACATTGGTGCGCATGCGCACCAACTCCACCCCCCCACACAATTTGTTTACAAAGAATGTGCTGCACCACACCCAACTGGACCTAAAGCGAGGGGGCCTGACTAAACTATTCTATTTTCCCAACAATCAACCCCTTCAGCGTCCCTCACCGTACAATCTACATGTTCAGAATCTTCCGCAATATTCCCTTAGCAAGGATAAATGACCCTTACATTCATGTAACCTATTGTCCATTCAATATGCCTTAAGGCTTGTAGTTCTGTCCTTTTAACTATTAGCTGCATATGTCTGGTTAGTAGTCATCATTGGTGTGATTTTCCATGGGAATCCTGTAGTTATACTGATAGGCAGTTCAATGCATATTCAGTAGGCCAACAAACCGATCATGTGACTCTGATGCGGTGCCTGCAGCCAGAACACTATGGGTGAAAAGACAGAAGGGTTATTGGTACCAATACATTATCCAAATAGCTTCTGGGTCTTACCCGACCAGACCACTCCTAGGGATTTGACTGACAGCCCAGCTCCTTGCACTATGGCTGTGTTCACAGCCCACCCACATTGTTTCAAATGACTTAGCAGCATTAGAGCTGCCTGGGTTAAATAAATGTGCAAGAGAATCAGAGGTTAGTAACATGTCCTGTATCCACCAATGCCAAAACATGCTGCACATTTGTCCTAGACCAATATATTGCCAATTCAACATGAGGCCTCTGGTCCTCGCCTCTCCCCAAAAGATGAGCACCTTGGCCTGTTCCCTAGTCAAAATGGAACAGTTCATCTGCCTCCTTGCAAGCAACCGAAAAGTCTTTTAAATCCACTGAGCGTACTTTGCTACCTGTTTCTGGACGTTTGGTGAAATGCTGTTCAGGGCACAATTGCTGCCACAAGGCAAACAGGACTGCATTTGGCTGCTGGTCAGTTTTCTTCCTATCAACCCCTGCTGCAAGCAAGTCAAGCCAAATCTGCTTACAGCTAGTCTTGCTTGGTCCCCTTGGGATAAAGTCCTAAGCATTTCTTGGAGGTTTGGTCTTAGCCACCTTTTGGACCCCTTTTGCTTGTCTTTTCTCCTCTACTTCACCCAAGCTGGCTATTATGGTCGTTACCTCATGTATAGGATGACCAATGTATGGGGCCAATATGGCCATCAGAGACCCAAAGGATATTGATGGGGCATTTTGCAGCACTATGTCTCTCATGCTGCCTGTAAAGTTTTCATCGTCTGGGCCACGAGTGTTCACATTAAACATGGACTGCCACATCCCCAGCTCTCGAATGATTTTGACCAACTCAGCATACGTTTGCCCTTTACTAACAATCTTGGGCAGTTCTCCAGCATTTGCCTACACAGTTTGGGCAGCTGCATTCACCCATTCCATTAAGGAGTGATTTCCTGGCACTTGTACTATCTACGGCTATTCTGTAGCCAGTGCCTCGGGGACGGGTGTATGGTAATGGAAGCCAACTTCTCCATCTCCTCACTAGAGGAGATAGAGCATACCACGCTATCCACCCCTAGGTCCCATAACCACAACAGCCAACCAGCCAGGGGCTCTCCCTCTTTCTGCTGAAACTGTCTCCTCAAGTCAACCAATTCAACCTGAGTATACAGGATGTATGTAGTGAATTGGGTCACCTGTGGATTGCCCACCGGTTGTCCACCCAGTTCCACAAGCTGCTCGCATTGCACTTTCTGATGCATGACAGGTCGTGCCTGGAGATGAATGGTCTCCTCCAATTCACCACTGGGTTCGTCGTCTTCCCTGGTGTGAGAAGCAGGGGTGGCCAGTTGCTGCACATCATCCTCCAGGACATTTATCCATGCTTCCAACAACTCTGCTTTCTTCTTGATCAGTTTGCAGCATAGTGAGCAGCAGCCAGGTTCCAGTCAGCAGAAAAGTGGCCACTGGGCACTACATGCTCAAGGACAGCCACATTTCCTCCCCTTCCCAAGGGGTTTTCCGTTGTAGTACCTGGTCTATTCTGCCTTGCAGTACAGTGTGCAGCAACCAGATCCTGGTCAACAGGAAGGTGGCCACAGGGCACAGCATATTCAAAAGTAGCCACATTAGCTCCTTCTTCCAAAGGCTTTTGGCTCTTGTACCTGCTCAGAATCCTGCTACAACTAAGCCAATTGTTGAGTTTTTTTACCTGCCTGTAATCCTGCAATGACTATGCCAATTGTAGAGCTAGGGCTGGGTCTGGAGCTCACAGACCCCTCAAGCCAGTTGTCCAGACTGGGTCACAATCCCTTCACATGAAGGCCTATGAGCTAGGTAACCAGAAGGAAAGTCCTTAGAGCCATAGGTGAAGAAAGAGTAGTCTTTATTCAGCACACACACGTCTGAGAGCTAGGCAGTCCAAGGAGAAACTCAAAAACTCAACTGCTACCAGCAAAGTCCAAAGAAAAACAGAGCAGCTGCCAGCAAAATAAACATGCTCTCTTTTTAGACGTGAGCTCTCTGCCAGCCAGTGCCGCTTCACCAGCTCTTGAACACAAGAACAGCAACAAAACCAAAAAGATACATTGGTGCGCATGTGCACCAACTCCACCCCCCCCACACACAATTTATTTACAAAGAATGTGCTGCACCAGACCCAACTGAACCTAAGGCGAGGGGGCCTGACTATTCTATTTTCCTAACAACCCCTAACTAATATCTCACTAAACCCCTTCCCCCTCCCCCTATCCTACCTCTAATTACTACAGTTCTGTTCTCTTTTTTTAAAGTTCAGTTTATTATCATGATTGTTTCTTTATTTTAGCTCTCACTTATGAGTGAGGACATGCAGTATTTCTCTTTATGTGTCTGGCTTATTTCACTTAACATAATTTTCTGAGTTCATCCATATTGCTGCAAATTCAACACCCTTTTTTCTAAAATACTTGTAATGTTCACTTTAACATTCATAGATAATATAACTCCCTTATACATATAATTTGAAGAAAATAGCATGATGCCCTAACTTTAACATAAAGAGGAAAGACAGGGACAGTAATAAAAGATACAATAATATGTACTTTAATATGCAAATGCCTTGATATGACTATGCTAGGTGACATAATGACGCAGTTAGATGTCTACTATGAAAGTGACAGCTATATATGCAGACAGATTTGGGGGTGTTGTATTGGTGTTTTAAACACTACAAGCACTAGGCCAACCAGAAGACAATGGAGTAACATCTTTAAAATATTGAAAGAAAGAAACTGTTAACCCACAATTCTATATCCAATGAAAATATCTTTCAAAAATTAAGGAGAAATAGAGACAGGTTTGACAAAAGTTGAGAGAATTTATTTCCAGTATACCTGCAGTATGAGTAATGTTAAAGAAGTTCTTCAGGCAAGGGGAGTATGCCACCAGACTAATACTTGGATGTACCCAAAAGAATAAGTACCAGAAATGGTAAAAAATGAAGGTAAATATCATGAGAAGCACTGCCATCAATAACATGATTTTCCAAAATAGTGGCTCCAACTTGCTAAGGCTGTGTGACCCTTAACAAGTTATTTAACTTCTCTGTGCCTCAGTTTTTTCATCTGTACAAAGGAAATAAGTATGTGCCTTTTAGGGTGTAGTGAAGATTAAATAAATTAACATATGAGTATGTAATGTGCTTACAACAGTGGCTGGCATGTAGTAAGTTGGATAAATGTTAGCTATAATTATTCTAAAGTCCTCAATAAAACAAAGTAACATATTTTTGTCAATATAGTTTCATTCCTAGAAAATTCAGCATGTATTAAAACTGTGAGACATACTTTGTGTTCACAAGTAAAACAGACTTGGGTTCTAGGCTCAAATAATTTTAAATATGTCTTATACCTACCTGAACATCCTGAACAACATTCAAAAGTCTTGTCGCATGTGAATAGAACAATTCTTTATTGTGTGAGAATGTCCTCGTCATTGCAGAGCATCTAACATCACCGATCTTTCCTCTTACCTGATGCACCCTCCAACACTGCAACAACCAAAAACACCCTGACAAAATTCCAGATGCCCCCTGCTGGCAATATAAACTTACCAAAAATACTAATCCAGGAGCAGGCCTGAGTGGGTACCACTTACCATCACTGAAAGGCAATGGGACAGACAACTGGTTTCCCAGAAGGAGAGTTTGGTCACATTCCAAATGTAATCCTATCTTAACCCAGGTTCAAATACTATCTCCATTACATATTATCTATGTGATCTTGGGCTAGTCTCTTAATCTCTCTGTGCCTTAGTTTCTCATTTGTAAATGTGATATTAATAGTTCCTATCTTACAAGATTGTGAGGACTAAATGAGATAATACATGTACAGCACTTAGCAAAGTACCTGGCCCATACTAAATAATAGTAGTAGTTGTCATTGCTGGCATCCCTGTATGCTATTAGAGGAAAAGAGTTATCCTTTGTGGCAGAGACCATTAGTGCCCACCAAATATTCCATGTACTCCCTTAAATTTCCCAGCCTCCTTTTCAGTTAGAATGGAGACTTATGACTGGTTCTAGCCAATGAACTATGAGCAGAAGCGATGTATCATTTAAGGGCTAAAGTAAATAAGAGCTAGTATGCTGTCTCTGTGTCTTTCTTTTCCACACCAGTCTCACAGGAGAAAGAAATAAGCCTCTGATCAGTGCATCCTTATTTAACAGATAAGGAAACTGAGGTACAAAGAATGTGAGTTCAAACAGGCTTTCATATGCAGTGACCTTCAATTTTATGTATACTGTGTAATAGGCCCTTGATGTAAACATGGATTATGTTTCCAAATCTCCAAATTCACCACTGCATGTAATTTCTCTCAGAAAACTGTATCTAATAAGTAGAGGACAATAGAACCCTGTTGAGAGGAAGGAGCTAGATTGACACATTCACTAACCAGGCGACTGTCTTCCACACTCCAGCCTTGAATAGGATATGCAGTTTCATGTCTTAGAAAATGACAAACTTTTCCACTGTGGACCTGGAGTGTTATTCTTAAAGAGTCAGGACAACAAATGATAAAGTTATGTATGTTAAGAATCTACTATGCACAAGTCACAGAATGTTAGAGATGGATGTGGGTACTAAGGTCATATCAGCCAATGTCTATACTTTACATATGAGGAAACTGTAGTCAATAAGGGACACATGCCGTCATCAAGATGATCAAGCTCAATAATAATCATCCTAGGATAATAACCCAGGCCGCCTACTTCCTAAATCAGTAATCTTTCCGCTATGTCCACTACCTGTGACATATGATAACCTGTGTATACATGGCACTGTTTCTCCTTTCTTCGGTATGGGTCCATGAAGTTATTTAAGAGGTTAAAATACAACATCATAATGAGCTGAGGATAAGGCCTGGATTTCATTGAAATATGAAGAAAGCTAGTTAAAAGTATGTAAATCTATCCAGGAAAAGAACATTAACATACCAAATCCCTATCCAGATCCTCCAAAATCATTCATCACCACAAAACATTTGTGCTGTCTGTGAAGAAAATGCATTTGGAGGTTTTCCCCCAGGATGGGATTGCACAGAAGCACTTACCCTTGTTCCCAGTCACTTCTGAAGTGACTGGCTGGAGATAAGGATATAGCATAGGGCCAGGGTCAGGAATGCAGCCTGTTAACATATTGTGGAGGTACTAGTTCGTTTGTAGAAGGAATGATTTCAAGTTGTGTTTTGCCTTCCTAATCCTTGGGTCTAACCAAATGACCCACCCAGCCTGATCTGCGGTCTCCAGGAACAGCAGGAACTGGAGGTTTTCATTCACCTGTGAGGAGCTTGCATCGCTAGCCAAATATCTGTGCAGCCACTTCAGCCTCTCCATCTTTAGTCTAAGGACTATAAAGAAGGAGAAAACATCATCAAAATGGAATGTGCCTTGGTCCCAAATTCCGTTTCTGTTGAAAAGCTCCTAGCTTGCTCTCTGGTCCTACAGGCATATTGTAAACTAGTAAATCTCAGCACAAGCAACTGAAAGTCATACAGGCCTAGCTGTCCTGTGCAGTCCTTGGGAGCAGCATTTCTCAGGTGTTACACACCAGGGGCTGGAATTACAGCATGCAGTTCTGGGGAAGCTCCATTAATAAAAAGGGCTTTTTTTTTTTTTTTTAAGTATGTTCTGTTATCTCTGGTATTATCTAGAAACGGAATCTTTTCTTTCCTTGGTGGGAGGGGGTGGGGGTGGGCAGAAAGGGCCTAGTGAATGCACCTGCCTGAATACCACCATTATGCAGGATGCTGACAAGGCAAAAAGTGGTGCATACCCAAGTGGGTTTTGTCAGGTTTTCCTGTTGTCAGTGGCTTAGTGAAATCATTAGTGAATTCCCACAAGACCCCAAAATGCATATCATCTGGACCTGCTGATTGGTATATATTTTAAGATTGTTCTCTTGCCTGCATTTTTATCAATAGTTATTGCTCAGATTTTCATTACTGCTTAATGTTTCTACCCTTTTTCTATTGTTTTCAAAGGATGATTTTAATCATATATATGTGTATATATAAATATACATATACATATATACATGTGTGGTTATGTGCTGTAATTGTGTGTGTGTTCATGTGGTACATGTGTAGTATTTATAGCCATTTTTAGGAGGATTGCTATTTAAAGATCTGATCTCCCTCAAGCACAAATACCCTAAATAAGACCTTTATAATCAAGTAATTCTTTCTACATTGTGATGTCCCTATTTTCTTGCTTAAATCAATTCCCCCTTTACTGTTCCACCTGCCTTAAGGTTTATAAAGAATGCAGTTTGGGGATAGAAAATGCTTTAAAGCAGTGGTTCTCAGATTTTACTGTGCATCAGAATTCCCTGGAGGGCTTGTTAAAACACAGATTGCTGAGCCCACCCCAGTTTCTGATACAGTAGATCTAGTAGGGGTGGGGTGCTAAGAATTTGCGTGTCTAACAAATTCCCAGGTGATGCTGCTACTGGTGGTGGTCTGGGCACCACACTTGGAGAAGCATTGTTGATGCAAACCTGCCTGCCTGAGTCTGGGCACAGAGCAAGGGAGAAATCTGAGGAAAAGGACTGTACAGTTTCATCCCTACACTTCTCTCTTACAACTATGCAAGTTTGCAGAGGATGGGGTAACCTGCACTTGCTGTAAGAAATAAGGGAGAGAAATATGGAACAGTAGATCCTATTTAGTCTGTCCATGTCTTCTGGACACTGATCTTTAGACTATGACAGATAAAGAAAAAAAAATGAGTTTGCCAGTTCACTTCTGTCCTAGGCAGTGGAGACCTGCTGCAGGTCTCAAACTTTAGTGTGAAAATTCAGATTTCAGGGCTTCTCACCAGACCTTCTTACTGTGAATCTCAGGGCATTGGCCGGGAAATTCGTAATTTGAAAAGTGATTCTGGTGCAGGTGGTATAAGGACCACACTCTGAGAAGCAGCATTCTAATGGTAAAAAGGCAAAATACGAGAAAAGAGACTAGAATAATGCTTATAAGAAAATCTAGAGGCAAGTGTCACTTTGCATATTGCAGGCAACATACTCAGGGCTAGCAAACTAATGGAGTGATTAAAGTGAAATCTGGAAAAAGAGAACAGAACTGTGGTTGTTAGAGGTGGGAAAGGGGGAGCCAGAGGGGTCTAGCGAGAAATTAGTTAAGGGTCACAAAGATTGATTATGTTTTGTAAACATGAGTATACTAATTGTCCTGATATGATCACCGTATATTGTACACAGGTATTGATAACCAAATCTGTATCCCACAGATATATATAATCAATTACATTTCAATAAAAAAGTGAAATTTGGTCCTGCAAATAGTATTTTAGGATACTTAGAAATGTATAAACAGGAGTTTGCTTAGTAAAGAAACTATCTTCAGCACTGAATAAGGCACTGAAAAATGTCTGAGTTATGTGATGCTTTCATATAAAGATTTACAAATTTTCTTCGAAGCATTTGTATTAACTACCAGTGTCCTCAATAGTACCTCTGTGAAATTGCCTTGCTCCCATTTAACACATGAATAAATAGAAACCTAGAGACTGCTTTGCCCTAGGTCACACAACAAATTAAATGATTTGAGCTAAGATTAGAACTCAAGACTGTCCAGAGACTGCTCTCTTCTGCCAGGTTGAAGGCACAGAAAGAGATAGCTGGAAAGTACACTTCGTAGTCTACCAGGTTGGCATCATTTTGGATACTACACCATGTTTTTGTGCTGGAAGCTCATAAAACTTGGTGCTAGTTAACAGGAACCAGAATAAACAAGCAGATTGCTTCCTCCACTTAGGTGTGTTTTGCCTTCTGGGATATTCTGCAAAATTCTCCAAGACTGCAGTCATTGAAGGGGGATGGAGAGGGAGGGGAGAGACACCACCCAGGCCCATTTCTCTTTGCATTATCATTGTTTCAGGAGCACAACAGGAGTCTGCTCTGCAACAAGCTTTTTAAAAAGGTTATTTTGGGAAAATTAGCATAATCCGGTGTTTCTTTACCATCTGCAAACTGCACTTACCTGAAGCAGCTGTCCCTAATTATTAGACACCCTCATGTATCTGGTATGGCCCCATCTGTCTATACAGTGAATAGCTTTTGCTAAATGAAAATCAGGGAGGAAAGATAGACCAGTTAGGGCCATGTTTAAAGAGCCAGGACACAGTCACTCTGTTGTTCGGTGAAACATGGATAATTCTCTAAATTTAAGGACCATGACAAAGAGCTGGTTTTGAAGACCACCTAACCACAGGGATTAGGAGGCCAAAAGGCACTGACCAGAAGAATAGATATGTATAAATATCAGATGGCTGGAGCCTCTAAATCTAACTGCATTCCTCCTAACCTTCTGATCAGGTCAAAAGGCATGTATTTCGTCCCCACCTGCCCTTCTGATCCCTAAACCTCATTAGGCATGAGAAAGAACCCTCATTTTCCCATTTCCCCCCTAATTATTGGGGAAAGATAGATGTTCTGGAATGGGTTTTTATTGATTTAGTTTTTGCATAATCAGTTGGCATTCCAACTTGTCAGAATACTTGTTGTTCTGTAGCATTTGGGTGGGGGGGGGAGCTATAAATAAATAGAGCTGTGAGAGTACAGCCCACTGTCAGCACTGCTTGCAAGCCATCCCGTTATAAAAACACACTCTGGAGTTTACCTTATTACCTTCCACATTCAGTAGCATGCCTCTGCCCAAGGTTAGACTGAAATACCTTAGGTACTTGATATTTCACCTTCCATTTCTTCCAGTTCTTTTTTTTGTTTTTTTCTCCCTTCTGTTGCAGGGAGCAGGATAGATGAGCCTCACTTCACAGGATCCAGACACAATTTTAATGATAATAAGGGTGCTGGATGCAAGCAAAAAGGAAAAAAAAAAAAGGCAAACACAATTTTTTTGCCTATTATAAAACAGTGCTCAGTATCAAGGACAGAAGCAAAGCAGTACATAAGTAACAAACCTTCATCAGAGCCCAGTATTTTAAAACCAATTGTTTCTTCTCCTGTCAAGACGTACGAGTAATGCAACAGATCAAATCAATATGGTCTTCTCCTTTCCTGACATGCCCCAAACCTCTCCCTCAGCAGATAGTTATTTGCAAAGCAACATCAAACACTCCCTCAACTTGTATTCCCCTATGTATTTCCACGGAATAGCTTTGTGCAACTATCCTGTTTAGACTTCATGTGGTCTACAGCCTCCAGTTTGTTTTGATTTTGAGCAAAAATCACAGTGGTCTTCTCTAATTGCTGTGGTACCAGGATATGGGGTAGGTGTTGTGGGAGTAAAAGTGTTTGACTGTGCTCCAGACTGCCTGGGAAGGCTTCAGTTGAACTCCCTAACTTCTGAGAGAAAGCCACTCTGTATTGCCTCCTCTTCCTTTCCTTCCTATTTCCAGTTTGCCCTTTCTAACCACCTGGCAGATAAAGTGAGCTCTTAAAAGGAGAGAAAAATGAGAAACCCCCTTTTTCTGCTTTCTCCGTACTACCAAGCTGTACATGCCAACTGGGACTTACACAACTTCTCCTACATTTCTCCTTGAAGAAATGAATTTGGGTTGACATGCCAAGATCAGATTTTGAGATAGTGACCCAGACACGGGATCTAGCTCTTTTGTTTAATGGGTGTACCATTGTTGCAAGCAATAAAAATAAATAGCTACTGTTTATTGATTACTTACTGTTGCTCAGCACTTTATGTGTTCTATCTAATTTCATCCTCAGTAATTACTATTCTTATCTGAACTTTGCTGTTTTGGAAACTGAGGCATTGAGCAGTTAAACAACTATCTCAAGATCACATAACCAGTAAGTAGTGATATTGAGACTTAAAACCAGATATGTATGTACAAATTCTGTGCTTTAAATTGCTATATTTTACTGCTGCTCATAGTCAGGTATACCCTGACAAGAAGTAAAATATCATCTAAAAGAGGACATAGTTTTAAAATTATTATCCTGTTTTCTCTTTTGCCTTTCTGAGTACCTAACTTACACCCTAGTTTGCCTGAGGCAGCCATTTGGGGAAGGGGTGGGGGTGGATTTTAGCATTTATGACAGAAGGAGGAAAAAAAGAGAAAAATAGGGCAGTATTTGCTTCTGACATGTAAAATAGAATCATGCAGTAGGGCAATAGCTTTACAAGCCAAGCTATTGTCTTAAGACAATATCAATAATGTAATTGATGACATTTTTATTGCTACCTAAATGTCTCTACATTTTTCTTTCTTTTTTAAAATTAGCATATTCATTATTACAAATAATAATTTTTCTTTATGCCCTTTACTAGACTGACCTATCACTCCCCAACCCCCTGCCTCCCTCTCCCGCATTTCTAGTATCCTTAGGGTTGTTCTCTGTTCTTATTGTGGTCTGTCCTTTCTTTTTTCTTTGTTTCTTTTTTTCTTTCTATATCTTTCTGTCTTTCTGTTTATTGCTTGGGATGAGATACTCATACACAGATTATATGTAATTCTATGTAAAAAAAAAATACATGTATACTCATATAGCCAAATTCCTTTTTCTCTTCCTTTAACAAAATAAAGAGCTAAGTTTTAAGGATCGACCTCATGGAGTACCCCAGAAAAATGGATATGTCCCTGTGACAGCGAGGCCAACTATATGGTTGAAGCAGGAAACAATCTAGAGAAGGAAAAGAACATTTCACCTTTCCAGCCTTGTGGAATTGTAGGAGGAAGAAGGAAGATGAGTCTATAAGGAGAATCACAGTACTATAAGTGAAGATAACACGGCTCCCCACTTGAAACTAGGGAGGAATCTACCTGTCAGACTTCCCTATAACTTCCAGTATAGGGCCAGCTACATCAAAGTCTTTTTGGTGAGGCAGAGAGACCACTGAAATTTAGCTTTCCCCAAATTCCCTTACTTTCCATGTGGAATGGACACTAAGGCGAGGGCCACTGAGTCTGTCATGAGAACCACTGTGGCAAAGAAAGGAGTCCACTGCAGAGATGAGCCAGTGCACTAGATGGAAGACCTGGCAGAGACTCGGAGTCTACAAACATTGGGAGCTGAGAGGAAGCAGAGGCAACCAGGCCACGTTACTAGGCTCTGGCCAAACCAAGAAAAGCGAGTCAAGTCACAATTGATGAAATTGTAAACTTCAGCTGTAAATGCCAATAGAGCAAGCAGCAAACAGGTGACTAAGGACATCAGCCAGCCACTGGAATACCTAGAGGACAGTACAAAGGCTACATGAATCCAATAGCCTCCATCTTCCCCTTGACATCAAGAGGTTCCATAAGCCCTCTCCCCATATACTCAGACACCATCATATGGGAAGAAGTAGGGAACATTTACCTGAGATAGCATTTTTATCCAAGAGAAACTGAAAAATATCAAAAAGGATCATTTAAATTGGAGGTTGGCAAACTATAGCCTGTGGGCCAAATCTGCCATCTGTTTCTGTAAATAAAGATTTGTTAGAATGTAGCCACTCCCATTTATTTACATACTGTCTATGGCTGCTTTACCTGTCAGAGTTGAGTACTTACAACAGAGACCATATGACTTACAAAGCCTGAAATATTTATTACGTAGTTCATTACAGAAAAAGCTTGCCAAGCCTTGGTTTAAATGACCAAATCAGACTAAGTTTTAAACCAAACTGGATATTTATGGTTTTGGTACTCACCCAAGTGGGTGGGTTGGCTCAAGAGAAAGGTCAGATTAGGTATAGGCACAATTGTATAAGTTGATTTTCTGTGTATGTCCAAGTTGTACTGTGTGTTATATCTGCAATCCTGGTACAATCATTTCAAATAATAATAACCCTTTATAATTACATAGTACTTTAGAGCTTATAAGGTGCACTCACATCTTTTTCTAATCTTTACAAAAATCCCTGTGAGAATGGTGTTATTAGCCCCCTTTATAGATGAGACCATAACTGAATATCAGCAGTCAAGTGACTTGTTCAAGGCCACACATCTCATAAGTGAGAACACCAGAATGTGAGCTCAAGCATTCTGATTACAAGTCTACAGTGTTTCCCACCCTATGTCAGCCAAACCACTGGCAGCATCAATCTCAATTCAACCAAAGTAGAATCAACATGTTCCTACAAACTTAGAAACTGTACCTCCAGCTTTTCTGAGTTGTCAAAGTGGATTTTTTTAGGCCTGCGTGTCAAACCAATACCTTCTAAGGAGTTTGCTGTTATTATTATTTGCTGTATGACAGATTGAAAAGCTTGCCATCTGCTTTACTTAGAGCCCCTTTTATAAAAAAAAGTAGGATAGTGTCATTGTTAAGAGTATATACAGGCTCTAGAATCAGACTGACTTGGGCTCAAGTCCAGCTCTGCCTCTTCCCAGCTGTATGACCTTGAAAACATTACTTAATACCAGGGTCTCAATTTCCTCAATGTTAAAATGGAGGGTTTTTTGAGGATTAAATAAGATGATTCATGTGAAGTACTAGGCACAGGACCTCGAATATGGTTATTATAATATAAATAATGACACAATAAATGACCATTAATGCAGATGGTACAGCCACTCTGCAAAAGAGTTTGACAAAATCTTACAGAATTAAATATACAACAACCATATGACTAAGAATATGCACTCCAGAGCATTTAACCCGGAGAAACAAAGGCTTATGTTCACATAAAAGCCTATACATGAATGTTTATAGCAGCTTTATTTGTAATAGCCAAAAAATTGGAATCAGCCCAGATATCCTTAAATAGGTGAATGGTTAAACACACTGTGGTATATCCATACCATGGAATGCTACTCAGCAATAAAAGGAACAAATTATTGATACTTGGAACAACTTGGATGAATCTCCAGGGAACTGCGTGAGTAAAAAAAGCCAATCTCAAAAGCTTACATAATGTATGATTCAATTTATGTAACATTCTTGAAATGACAAAGTTATAGAGATGGAGAACAGATTATTGATTGCCACAAGTTAGGGAGGGGGGAGCATAAGTGGTGGCTGTGGCTATAAAAAGGTAGCAAAAAGATCCTTGTGATGGAACTGTTCTGTAACCTGATTTTTGTAGTTGTCACAAGAATCCGCAGATGTGATAAAATTACATGGAACTAAATACACACAAATGAGTGTGTTTAAAACTAGTGAACTCTAAGTAAGATTGATGGATTGTATCAACGTCAATTTCCTGGTTGTGCTATATATTTTACTATAGTACTACATATATAGTACTATTGTACTGTAGTTTTGCAGGATATCTTTAGGGGAAACTGAGTAAACAGTACACAGGATCTCATTATATTATTCCTTACAACTGCGTGAAAATCTGTCATTATTTCAAAATAAAAGTTTTTACAAGACTTAATATTCTTCTAAAATAGGCATAACCCAATATAAGTGACCACTGTATGTAGCAAAGCCCCTCCTGCACATGAGAAACCTTACATTTTACAATAAACAAAAGGCACTTAAAATAATTTGGGGGGATCCTAGATTTAAAAACTTATCACTACTTACCTGAATTTAGGAGAGGGGGCTTGCCATCTCCAGCTTAACACCCAAGATCTATCTAAAGAAGCCTATTAACCATCATTCCATTCAAATATCAGCAGAAGTGGCTTCCACAAACTCTGGGATGTTCAGTCAGTCAGACCTAGGTTTGAATTCTTGCTCTTCAACCTCACTTATTAGCATTGTGATCATGCAAGTCACTGAATTTTACTATACCTGTGTTGTTATGAAGCTGTAATAAACAGACATTACTAGAATAACATAGAGCATATTAGGTGGCAGATATGTTTCTTCTACCATCCTTTACATACACAGTGAGCCCTGAAGCAGTCGCCAATCATGTGACTGTCATTTAATCATATGTACATAAAAAATGGCATTCTCCAACAACCTTAGACTCTTAAAGAGAAGTAATTTTTTTATAAGTGCTATGTTGATTTCCTGGCAGTGATGCTATATACCACAGTTACAATCAAGATGTAACCATTGGGGGAAACTGGGTGAAGGGTGCACAGGACTCATCTGGTACTTTTTTTTTTTTTTTTTACTTTTGCAATATTCTGTGAACCTGTAATGATTTCAATATAAAAAGTTTTTAAAAATGGAAAAGTGTGTCTTTGTTCTGGGGTTCTTAAATTTCATATTCATCACCTCTTAAAACTTTGTAAAAATTTGATTCCTTTCCTCTGAACATTACTTTGAAATATTGTAAACAAGAAAATCTCACAGCTGAATGGAACCTTGGAGTTATCTAGATAAGTTGAAATAGAAATCCCTCATACAGTAGCCCTTATATATTATTATTCAGTTTGAATACCTCTATTGACAGGAAACTCAATTCCTACCAAAGGAGCCCTATTTAGAGGCAGATATGCTTTAATTTTTTTCCCCGTACATTGACCTGAAATCTGCCTCCCTGTAATGTTTATCCATGGGTCATATTTTTTGCTACTCCTCATTCCCAAGGAAGTAAGAAAGCATTTTTGGTGGACTTTTATTTTATTTTTTATTTTTTATTTTTTTGTCTTTTGTCTTTTTCTGTGTCCAGCAATGGATCGCAACCCTCAGTGTTGCCCCCGTACCGGACCAGGGACCGGCAACGGGACCGCAACCCTCCGCGCCGCCCCCCCCCCCCCCC
>NW_007726962.1:351982-374972 GCF_000696425.1 Galeopterus variegatus
ACCGGTCTGTATGTGGGATCCGAACCCTCGGGCGGGAGCGCCACCACGCTTCCCAAGCGGCGCACTTATCCAGTGCGCCACCGGGCCGGCCCATGGTGGACTTTTATTAAATGAAAATAGATCATTCTTTCTCTATGTGGACTAAGAAATAAAACAGACGCTGATATAACCTCTCTCTTTCATCCTAGAAGTAGATAACTGCTATAATTTCCTGCAGAAACATCAAACCAATAATCAGCATAATTTAACAAATTCAACAACATATAGTGATAATAATAGGAAATGACAAGACTGTACCTTGGATTTACATAACACCTTTTCTCTGAACTGCAGCTAATAGCAAGGCTGATGTCAGTGCCGCTTCTGTGTTAGAAGCAAGGAGGTTCTTGTAAACACCTTGTCTCTGTTTTAACTTATGTCGTTTGGCTGGGCTTTTTATAAGTTTGTGCTTCTTAATATCCATTACGTTATAAAAAGCTAAGGGAAAAAATGATGGCTCAGAGTACCATCCAGGTGTAAGGAATTAACAGTTCTTTGAATTTTCTGGGAATTTACATCTGAAATCCTCATTAATGCTAATATGAGTTCTGGAACTGTGTAAATCTTCCATATCAAGGAAAAAAACATGCAATCTGGAGGACTTCAATTGGCATATTCTATTAACTCTCTGAGATTCCTAACTAATTGATTTCCTTTTTATTCACTGCCCTGTGCCCCCACCGCACTGCCCCCACAATGGAAAAAAAATGTAGTTTTCATTATGAAAATGAATGCAGCTCTCTTTCTCCTTGACCAAGCTTAGATTGAGAACTATAAGTGTGACATGACCCTTTAAAACCTTCTTTCCCAGCCACATCCTCTGCTCTCTCTGGCTCCCATGTGACAGCAAGGGCTTTTGGCCCCCAGGTCACCTAGCACTCATAAAAATCCCTTCTTAGTAATTACTGTTATTATTTTCCATTTGGTAAGTGGCAATATTGTTCATGTAGGCTAAGAGGCCACATCCTGTGTCCTCCCAAAAGCTCATAGAATGGTGCTAACACTGCTTCAAAATATAAACTTCTGTCCTTGGTTGTTGTTGGTAGCAGGTATATGTTTGGGGGGCAGGGTTCCTCTAGATTGTCAGTTTTGAGGAATATATACGGTAGTGGGTCATGGATGCAAAAGTGGGAGCCAAGATCAGAAGAGCCAAGGTAAGTCTGGGATAGAGGAAAGGGAACTGGTGAAAGAGTGAGGCAGTCCTGTGAAAGAACCTGGGACCCAGAGGCAAGGTGGAGGTTGGTGTGAGCATTCCAGAATTGGGGTGAAGGTGGGGAGCCAGCAACCAAAGGTCAGAGCAAAGCAACAAGTCAGAACCAGCTAAGAAAGCTGGAATCAGAGCACAAAGGCCGTATAAGGCACAGAGTGTTCAGGGAGTCAGAAGTCCAGTAAGTCAATCGGCACCAGGAAGTCATAAACATTAGGGGCAGAGCAAGGGGGGGAAATGAAAATTCAAGCCAATAGATAGACCCGAAAAGGACCACAGGAAGTGAAGATGGGGAAGGACAAGGCAACAGCAATGATAAGAGCTTGAACAATGGAGCCCTTTTGCTTTGCCCTATGCAAAGGCTTTATGCGATTCTTGTGAAGGCAGAAACCAATTCTTATACAGCCAACCCTAGCTGAACACACAGCTGAGAGTGTGTGACTGAGACATATACCAACTTCTAGCAGAAAGAGCTTTACTTGAATCTAAACAGAGACACTGTGGGGGGGATCCAAGGAGGTGCAGCTAATCTTGCAATGTGAAAGGCAGACGCCACATTATATTATCATGGATTCTGCTGAGCAGGAAGAAAGTTGAACTACCTTCTAGCCTGACAAGTCCATCTCATTTACAGATTTCTAAAGTGCTACAACTGGTAAAGTCAAGTCATGTTGTTCTAAAGGAATGTTTGGTAACCAAGAGTAGATGTTGGGTGTGAGGGTCACATTAGAATTTCCAGGGATGATGTACAAACCCCAGCCCCAGTCCTGGTGGCCCTTGGAGTGTGCATGCCTGTGTTTATTTTAATGTGTTTTACTCTCAGGTACAGATAGTTGAGTTAATCATATTCCTTGCTTCATGATACATCATCATAATTGGTCACTAGTTTTATTTATTTATTTACTTAAATTATTGTTATCCTCATTCCCATCCCCTATTCCCATAGCCAAGGATTTTAATTTTACTATAAATCTTTTTAAAATGTGTTATGTGTACTAATATGTGCATATATTCCCCCCATTTTTATTGAGGCGTAGTTACCTACAGTAAACTGCACATATCTTAAGTTATCAATTCTAGGTGCTAAACTGTGAGATCTGAAGATACCCTCTATTTTAGTCCAGAAACAGAAGAAATTAGTGTAGACTGGAGAAGTCCAGAGAGTTTTCATGGAGGATTTAGAACTCTGATAACCTAGATACACAGTGAGGGGAAAAACAACAGGTATGAAGTAAGGAGAAGCTTAGGATAAGAGAATTGTCAGTGTGACTTTTTCCTATTTACTAACCTTTAATCACTCAATGATTAAATACTTATTCCCTACATACTGTGTTCCAGACATTGGGAATATAGTGAAGCAGAACATGGACATATTCCCTATCCTTATGTACATTAAAGTCAAGTGAGCAGGACAAATACTAATTAGAGTAGTCAAATAAATATAGAACGATATGCTGTGGTAAGTATTATGCAGGAGAAGCACTGAGAAGCACAGACTAGAGTGCACAGAGCAGAAATGTCTGAGTAGTCTGAGGGCTCAGGGAAGATTTAACTGTGGAAAGGATACCAGAACTTCCGTCTGTGCAATAGGAGTTAATTAAGCAATGGCTGGGGGAAGGGAGTGGAGAAGCATTTTGGATAGGGGTATCAGCATATGCAAAGGCCCTGAGCCCAGACACGAAGGAGCATGGCAAAGTCCAGTACGTTGAAGACAGCCAGTGTGGCTAGGCAAAAGAGAGCAAGAGGGATACCGATCGGAGATGAAGCCTTCAGTGAGGCCTTCCCTGACTGCTCCATTTAAAATCACAACCTTGGAAAAATACCGCATGTCCTCACTCATAAGTGAAAGCTAAGAAAGAAGGAAGGAAAGACCACAGTGGTGTGTTGGACTTGCAGAGGAAGAGATCATACCTAGGGATACAAAGTGGAGTAGGGGGGAAGGGAATGGGAAGGGAGGTCAGGGATAATCAGTTTGGGGACATGGGGTATAATCGCAATTTGTGGTAATGAACATGCCGCCACTATAGATCTGGCCATCACATCTTGGGCATGAGTGGTGACAGCTTTGCACCCCATGAATAATCATAACCAATGAAAAATAATAAAAAAAATTAAATAAAATCACAACCTTGTACTGGACATGTTCTTTATGCCCTCCAGATACTCCATCTTTCTTCATCCTGTCTCTGCTCCCCTCTCCAGGACTGGGCAGTTGGGGTACATCAGCGGGCTCTCCCACCCTTCTGGCTTCCTATATGTTTGGCCAGTGGGAAAGACCAAGAGGAGAGCTGAAGGAGGAAGGAGAGTCAGGGTATTTATTCATCCAACACCCTCCCTACAGGGCCATCTAGGTTGGCTGAGTCCCTTGTTCCAAGGTCACAGTGTTTGTCAGAAGGCCTCTCCATATAATCCTCAATCTCTTCTCATTCTGGTGACTTCTCCCTCCTTTTGACCTTGAAGGGTCCTAGGGGAAGTAACTGAATCATGCTGTACACTATCTTTTAAGTTTTACCTATATCCTGACCACACCTTTGTAAATAATCCCTTTAGGAAACACTCCTCAAATTATCCAATCCGAGTGTTCCGTCTCTTCCCTGCCAACACCAGAATGATTCTAATTGCCTCCCCTATTCCTCTTCCCTGCCTTATTTTCTCCATAGTACTTACTCTATCTGACCTACTATACATTTTCCCTTCTTGTTTTGTTTATTATCTGCCTCTTTCAACCAGATTATTAAAACCATCAGAGTGGGGATTTTTAATCTATTTTGTTCACCTTGCACATACTAGGCATCTAGTAAATGATTTAATAAATGTATGAATGTAGAGGTAGGCAGAAGCCAGATTACACAAGGTCTTGCACGCAATAGTTGGGAGTTTATATTTTATGTATGTGCAGTGGGAAGTCATTTAAAATAATTTTATGCACAGGAGTGATAATATCTGATTTATGTTTTAAGATCACTGTCAGTGGAGATTTTGTGGGGAGAAAAATAGAATTTGAGAGACCAATTAAGTGGCCTTTGCAATAGTGCAAGCGATAGCCTAGAAGAAGGTGGTGGTAGTGATAGAGAAGGAGAGAAGTGATATGTGAGGGAAACTCTTCTTGGAGTATTCTCAAACTATAGGTCATAAATGAAACTCGTTCATTAGTCAGAGTTGAATTGGTTTGCCTGGGGGTATTCTCAGTACCCCAAGCAATGATCTCAGCAGGATTTGCCCAGCTTTGTAATATTTTGAACATATTTGCTGAACTTTAGCAATTCAGAACACGTGGCTAAAATTTTGGGAAAGTTCCCACTTAGACTCCAACTAGACATAGGATTTTCACAAGGGCATAAAACCTTACATTTTTTATACTCAAAACTGAGATGTCAACACATCATAAGAGCTTCTGAATAATGTGATTTCTAAATAAGAACCCAAGCATTTAAAAGTAAAACAATACAATATAGAAATCATTAATCCAAATGCTAATCTACTGTCTATGCTGTGCAGCCAAAAGATTAGTCTTTTTTCTTCCTCTCCAGAAAATGCTCTGTGATTCCATTAGCAGATAATATGCTTCAAAAAAGTGATTTCCTATGTAGACAAATTCCAGCTTGGTAGCAAGCAATTGTATATCTATGTTTCTAAAATGGAATTAAAGGTTAAAAAATGATAGGAGTCCTTCTCTTGTCAGGGTAGATATTTAGAATATTTTTTACCCAGGAGCTTCTTCAATACATTATCCATTACAGAAAAGTGGAATTTTACCTCATCTATTATGCCAGACAGGTTCAAAGGGCTTTTAGGAAACATCAAAGACTTTAAGTCCCTATTCTTCATGGATTAAATTATTTTAGTAATAGCATCTATAATTCCTAGTCTTTTGGCATTTTGAAATAGGAACATTATGCCATATTATTCACTGGGTCTTTAGAGGAATTGGAAGACACCCCAGCACAGGCTTACTGACAAAATGGTAAGTATTCATAGGATTCCTACAGATGATGTCAAACCCCGGCAAAGACTAAATAAGGCTGGGACCTATACCAGTGCAGGTATTGCTTATACTTTGAGTGCTGTGAGATTTGTGGGATAAAATGTTACTTTGGGAAATTAATTCATAAAATACCAATCCCATAATAAGAGGGTTAGAAGGAGCTTGAAAGGGATGGGTGTTAGGACTGTCACATGGAACAATCAGAGAATACCACGAAAACCAAACTAATGGTTCTCAAGTACTTGTTTGTGAACTCATGCCAATTCATGCTGAGGATTTAATTTGACCGAGGTAAAATCAGATGAACGTGGACAGTAAGCGTTTTCATAACCCTAAAACAACTCAATATTTTTTATTGGAAGATCGTGTTCTATTTTCTTTTTAAAAATATTAATTATTTCATAAAATGATAATATAAGTTGATGGTAGGTGAGTTTTGGTTTTTTTAATGTCCTTACTTGGCAAGATAAAATATTGCAAACCCCTATGCCAGTCCATCCATTTGATGCAGTGGGGGGGGGGTTCATTCATTTGTAAAATCTGAATTTGGTGGCCATGTGCCTAGGTGATTTTAAGATCCACGAATATTGACTGGTCTAGGCCCAGGACAAATATCACACTCCCTTTCCTTTGAGCTTTCATAGCATGTTAACTGGACAAGTATTATGGCACTATCGACCTTTGCCCTCCTTGTTTCCTCTGTTAATGTGAAGTGAAAGAGGAATGAGCACTCTCCGTACCCCTTTCACTATAGCTCTGCAGCTGATCTTGCCTGTGTACTGGCCTTGAAAGCAACTCAAACCCACCACACAAGTGACATTTTTGCATCTATTATTTGTGAAGGGAAAGTGGCTGCCTGTGAACCCACCAAACTACATTGCGAGGCCACTCATTCCATGGGTGGGCAGTGTAGGTGGTTAAAAGATGTTTCCTTATATTGAACTCAGATATTCCTTCCTGTAATTATCATCTATTGGTCTTAACTCTGTACACTGGGGCAACATAAATCAAGTCTAACCCTCCCTATATCAGAGAACAACTAGCATGTCTACTTCTGTTAAAGTACTTTTTTCCTTCAGCTGCCATCATTGCTTCTCAGAACACAAATGTTAAGCCTCCTTGAATTTTGAAATAAGTCTTCTTAAAGGAAGAATTCTCAAAACCCTCATCATGCCCAGATCTGAACTCAGGTGGAGTACGGCCAATTCCTAGTCATCATCCATTGTCGCCTTTGATATAAACACTTGCTTGAATTTTTTTTTTTCATATTTAGAAATGTTTTCCTGAATGCATCAGGCACATTGGGGTCATAATATAGATACATCTGGAATCATTATAATGATCTGTTCATTTGTATGTTATTTTGGTAAACATTATATAACCTCCTGTATGCATAGCACTATGAGCACTGAGAGTATGTGAATATTGAAAACATGCTTCTTGCACTCAAGCAGCCTTAAAAATTATTCAGAAGATAGGAACATCCAAAAACATAATAAAATAGCTAAAATGTAACAAGTACATGCTTAACACTTTATAAATTTTAACTTTTTTAATACTCACAGTCCTATGAGGGAGGGGTTATTATTGTCATCTGTACTTTGCAGATTAAAAAAAAACTGAGACATGAATAGGTTAAGTTAACTGCCCCAGATGATCCTACTAATACATGGCAGAGCAAGTACCAAACCGTGACAGTCTGACTCCAGAGCTGGAACTATTAACCAGTGAACTATAATGCAGAACATTAAGTATATAAAACATGTCGTTAAAGTTAGAACTCTACTTAAATGCCAAAGAGTACAAATATAAGTAATGTTCACGTATGTGGGGATTGGGGTCCTGTCAGTGTGGGAAGGTGTATCGTGGGCATGTTTGGAGGGGTAGTTGGTCATAGAAGTCTTCTTAGAATAAATAAGTCCTATGTCAGACCTTGAATAAATAGGAACACCGTTGATTATCAGACTTGCTATTCTTAACCCCAGCCATTTTATTACAGAAAAGACCTTAATAGGATTTCAAACAATTATCCCATGATAAGGTTGTCTGGTTCTTGGCCTAACATATAAATTTTAAGCAATGCTGGCACATGCATTCTACAGGGACACATAATTAAAAGGAAGTAAGGGCTGATTTACAAGACTTTATGAAATGGACCATAAACTTTAGAAATTGGCCATAGCAGTTGGAGATGTAGTTAATCTTGTGGTATTGAAGAGTTAGTTAGTTATTCAGAAGAAGGCACTGATAAAGAAATCAATGCATCTTGTATAAGACCCTGGGGTAAGGATGATTGGAAAATGTGTGTGGGTTAGGGGGAGGGCACAAAGTCAATTCCTAACAATAGCAAATGAACTGGGCATTAATGGCCACCGAACTTTACTTGAAAATAGCAATAACAATCACTAGGTTTTTTCGGTTTGGTTTTATTGTTGTTGTTGTCATTTTGTGTTTTTATTTTTTCCTTCCAAAGAAGATGGTGTATTCACTTAAGGTTAATGAAGCTAATCTAGTTTTATCATCGTTTTGATGCCCTTTATTCCAATTTATATTTTTAATCACTAAATGGCATTACTCTTACTTTCTACCTTCTATTTGAACATTTCTATACTACATATGGGAATTTTTTTAAAATGGGAATAACTTATCTTGAAAATACAGTTCCATTTGCTTTCAGAAACCATCAT
The DNA here is from genome assembly GCF_000696425.1 of Galeopterus variegatus. Classification (NCBI taxonomy): domain Eukaryota; kingdom Metazoa; phylum Chordata; class Mammalia; order Dermoptera; family Cynocephalidae; genus Galeopterus; species Galeopterus variegatus. Next base: position 359,901 of record NW_007726962.1, read on the forward strand.
TCTTCTGTAAGTAGTTTGTATAAATAATCAAACAATTGCTTTTCATCAAACTCGTGGTTTTGATCTTGGAGTTTTTCACTTCTTTTTAGCCAGCTTAGGCTGAAATTAACAATGAAAACTAAAATTACAATCACTTTATGAAGCTATTCATGGTATGTTCTTTCACCTATTATTAGCCCAAGAAAAAAATAACTGATTCACCAAAGAATTCTATTTAAAAAAATCAACCATTAGGTTTTTAGTCTCTTTGGGGCTGATTTACACATTGAAAATGTTTGAGAGGTGAACATTCAGCACCTAGCACAGCACGGCTATGTTTCTACAACAAACATTCAATAAAAGGGAAAATTTTCAATTATCCAGGCATTTTCAAATAACCAGATTGCTTATATATTTCAGTAGAACATCTTGGCAAATTTTTTACAGTTACCTGAGTTTTTCTTGTTCCTCTTTATTCACTGAGCACTCAGAATCTGTGATAAGTTGTACTGTTCCTCATGATTGCATGAATATGTCTTACAGCCCAGATCTTAAAAAGCAGAAACTATATCTCTATCTTACATTGCCAGAGTTTAGCACAAGGTTGATCTCAGTAGATGTTGATGATGAGAATGTGAATATATCAATGTGTCCTTCAAGGCTTTCAAGGATCAATAAATAAGAACAAAATTGACCAAGGAAAACTTTACATCTGCACAGATTTATACACAGCATTGTACATTTAGGCATATTTTTAGCCATGTCCTACAAATAACACTAAATCGGAAACACTCAACCAGGTTTTATAAAGTTGAACAAAGTTCCCATTAATATGCAATCTTTAGGGCAATACCAGCAAAAACCCAAGGAACAAATATTTATTTAGCACCTATTATATCCCAAGCCCTGTGCTGGGAACTTGGATAGGAAAATGAAGCAAGACGTGATCCGTTTTCTCAAAGTGCTTTTGAACCAGTGAAGGAGACACAAGGGGAAATGAGCAACCCTTGACCATCTCAGATGGAGCCAGGCATTATGAAGACTGAATTGCAGGAGCATGCCATAATGGGATTCAACCCTAGCCCCAGTCTGCTGTGACCTAAGCATATTTGTGCCTGCATCTTCTGAACACCTTTCACAAAAACAGAAAAATCAAGCGAGAGAAGAATGCTCCAGCTTAGTCACACTCATGAGGCAAACCAGCTAAGTAATTTTGCACAAGGTGGGGATAGAGAATGGATATTATATAAGCAGACTGTGAATGCTCAACACAGATTGAGCATCCCTCATCTGAAAATCCAAAATCCAAAAATGCTCCAAAACTTCAAAACTTTTTGAGTGCTGATAAGATGCTCAAAGGAAATTCTTATGAGAGCATTTTGGATTTTGGATTTTCGGATTTGGGATGCTCAATCACTAAGGATAATGAAAATATTCCAAACTCCGGAAAAAATCTGAAATTCAAAACAATTCTGGTCCCAAACAGTTTGGATAAGAGATACTCAACCTGTGAATTACATTTCTGCTGCATGTGATTAAGATACAATTGTGTAAGTCTTATCAGACTCTTCAAAATGGTTAGTAAAGTTGATGGATGCAATTGTTTAAAATTCTCCTGCACTAACATTATGTTCAAAAGATGGCATTTTTCAATTTAAATTTCAATTAGAAGTTAACCATACTCCAGAAAAGGTGAACTTGCGAACTTGGGCTTTAAAATCTCCATCTATCGGGCCGAGCCCGTGGCACACTCGGGAGGGTGCGGCGCCCGCCATGGGTTCGGATCCTATATAGGGATGACCAGTGCGCTCACAGCGCTCGGTGCGGCCAGTCTCAAAAAAGGACAAAAAATAAATAAATAAATAAAAATAAAAAATAAAATAAAATAAAATCTCCATCTATCAGCATCTGGACCAGGTTTGCTAGATTCCTTCTTAACCGTTAAGCTTATCTATAGGCTAAAAAAATTGCTGCCACCTACTGATAAGAATGAAAAACAAATCCCCCTCCCTGACTCACACAAATATAACAACAACAATAATAACAATAACATAAATCCCCAAAGAGTTCAAATTTCCCATGCTGCAGCTTATAGTTAATTATTTACCTTTTTTTTTGTTTGTTTGTTTTTCTTTTTGTCTTTTTCGTGTCCGGCAATGGATCGCAACCCTCAGTGTCGCGCCCGTACCAGACCGGGGACCGGCAACGGGATCGCAAACCTCGGTGCTGCGCCCGCACCTCGCTCAGCCAGTGAGCGGGAACCGGTCTGTATTTGGGATCCGAACCCTCGGCGGGAGTGCCGCCGCGCTCCCAAGCGGTGCACTGTAGCAGTGCGCCACCGGGCCGGCCCTATTTACCTTTTTTTAAAAAAATTATATTCCTGTTTCTTTCTTGGAGGAATTTTTCTTATGGGAAACAGGGTGTTGTTCTGTTTTGTTTTTGTTTTTTAGGTTAAATTAAGAAAAATTCTCAATCAATTATTTGTTCTTCCTGTCATTGCTGAGGAGAGAGTGAGCATAAGTAAAAACAGAGGATTGTAACTTTAAAATGTTTTAATCCTGTTAAATACGCACACACACACAGAATGCAGCAATATGGAATAATTGCAAGATCAGAGGCTTTGGAGGTGCTTAGATAAGGAATTGAGTTCCACCTCCACCACTCTGTCATTCATTCAACAAATGTGAACAACAGACACCTACTGTATACCTGGGACTGTTTGAAATGTGAGACATGCATGATGAATTTAACAAAACCTCTGCCCCCACAGCATTTCTGTTCCAGCACAAAAGAAAGACAATAAATGTGGAAACAAATATACAAACAAATTAATTTCAGGTACTTAGTGGTAATGGCTGTGAGGGGAAAGAAATCAGGGTAGAGGAATGGAGGATGATGAGAGGTCTACTTTTTAGTGGAAAGACTTCAAGGTTTATGACTAGCTATGTGACGATGGACAAGTCACTAATCTCTGAGGGTCAGTTTTTTTTCATCTAGAAAATGAGGATAATAATAGTTCTGACCTCATAATTTTGTTGTGAGACTTGGAAATAATACATTTAATGCACCTTGCATATCCCCTGTCGTGTTACAGGCACAAAATGAATGCTTAACATTATTATTGTTGTTTTGTTATTGTTATGAAACTATGATGAACATAATGGATACCAAATGCTCCAGTGAGTCAAAGAGCATTCTTTTTCTGGAATAAATATTAAAATTCTTATCTTAAAACAGTGTTTTAAGAACATTGTTTGTATATAGTGTCATTTTCGGCAGGGCAACCTACTTTTAATGTAGTTCATTCCTCTAATTCCATGATGCTCCTCTGAGGTTTTGGTGACACTAGTCCTTTCCTATAGTAGCCAAATGCCATGACGATTTTCTCAATAGGAGAATTCTGGCATCAAGGAGTGATCTCATGCATGGATACTGTCTTAGAATGGGCGTTCCTCGCAGTGTCTGCAGCTCTCTGTGTGGTGAGTGTTGTATTCTTCACAGCCTCATACATGATGCACTCTGATCTCCACCCCATCCCTTCTCCCCCCAGGGGATGCTTTTTTTTTTTTAACTTTTTTTTTTATTATTGTATTATATAAAATTGACAGCACCTTTTTTTGCAATTTGTAAGTTTATGTTGTTACTTATGTATCATTATAAACTCTATTGTGTTTTATAAGTCATAAAATATTTTTTTTTTTTTGTCTTTTTCCATGTCCGGCAACGGATCACAACCCTCAGTGTTGCCCCCGCACCGGACCGGGACCGGCAACGGGACCGCAACCCTCAGCGTTGCCCCCGCGCCTCGCTCAGCCAGTGAGTGGGAACCGGTCTGTATGTGGGATCCGAACCCTCAGGTGGGAGCGCCGCCACGCTTCCCAAGCGGCGCACTATCCAGTGCGCCACCGGGCTGGCCCATAAGTCATAAAATATTTTGGAAGAGATTTTTTTAAGGCTATTCTATCAGTAAAAGGCAAACAAACTACTAAGATCAACAAGAAGAGACCGCTCACTCTCAAACCTGCCTTTCCTCTTTGTTCCTCTGATCCTGACCTGCCAGTCTGCTTTCTGGTTTGTTAGGCCCCCTTGGTGTGTGTGGAGGTCAGTATCCTTACTCCTTTCCCTAGCCTGTACTATTTATCTTCACTTTCTTTTAACTTGGAACTTGTGCTGTGTTTTATCTCCACTACTGCCTAATAATTTGTGATTCCCCAAACCTTGCAAAGAAAAATTCAACAGAAACAGGTTTTACATAAAGAAGTACTTTCAAAAACATTTACTTCACATCTCACAACCACGCAGGTAGGTGGGTAGGGCAAATGTTATCAGTCAGTTTTACACGTGGAAATGGGAGCTTGGGAAGTCAAGTGCTGCTGCAAAGGTCACACAGTAAGTCAGTGGGGGACTCTAACACTACTTCTAAGCTGGCTGAAGAACGTCTAAACCCAGACACATTTTTACACAGGTAAAATCAAGTATTAGTCAAAAATCCTAGTGAAGAAAACTATTCTTACTTTCTTTGCTGACAGCAACAAGGAGGCAGTATATGTAGTGGTTAGGAGCTTTCACACCAGAGCCAGACTCCCAAAGTGTAGAAAGCATAGCACTGCCATTTTACTAGCTGTGTGAACTTGAGCAAGCGACTTCACCTCTCTGTGCATTAATTTTCTCATATATAAACTGGGGGACATAATAGTACCACCTCAGTGCATTGTGCTGAGGATTACATGAGTAATTCCTACTTGTTTATGCCAATGCCTGGTACATAGTCAGAGCTCAATAAATGCTAGATATAATAACTATTGCAGGGGTCTAAGGTCTATTTCCACAGTTGATTTTATTCTGTCAAGGCAGATTCTATATTAAAAATACATTTCTGGTCCTTAGTTCAGGTCAGCTTAGCTTACCAGGGTGTAACGATAGTTGAGTGTCTTTGTTCACTGGTGAACACTCTACTGGTTGTTCTGTTCATATCAATAAATCTATATGAAAAGGCTGGCAGCTCAAAATGACGTCAGCTGTGAATAACATAGCAAAGTAATAAAGAGGCAATGCTGGTGAACTAGCAATAACTCTCTACTGAATGCTGAATTGGGGAAAGCCTCTGAGCTGATGATCGCTAGGGCAGCAGTTCATGACACAGCTCTTTCAAGCAATGGTGGGCAGGTGCCAAACTGGCGACCAGTTGGAAAATTACTCCACATGCCCTGGGCACCAGTATATCTGCTTAGAGACTGTGTCTTTCTGGCATCGAATCTCTGGGTACTCATAGGCAAGGTAATAATACTCAATTTTAGACGTAGCACAAGTCAAATCCTGTTCCCCAAAACATAGCAATTGCAGTCAAATCTTCCTTTGACTTGTTAGCTTGGAGTTCAACAACAATATTGATCCCTGATGGAGTCTGGATCATGTGGAAACTCATGTGGAAATTTGATCTCCAATATGGCAGTGTTGGAAACTGATTGAGTCATGGGGGCGGGTCCCTCAGGAATGGATTAATGCTCTCCCTGGGGGAGGAAGGGTGGTGAGTGAGTTCTCGCTCTATTAATTCCTGCAAGAGCTTGTTGTTTATAGGACCCTGGCACCTCCTCTCTCCCTCTCTCTCTTGCTTCCTCTCGCCATGTGATCTGCTTGTACCCACTGGCTCCCTGCCACTTTCCGCCATGAATAGAAGCAGCCTGAGGCCCATGCCAGATGCAGCTGTCCCAGAACTGGAAGCCAAATAAACCTCTTTTCTTTATAAATTACCCAGTCTCAGGAGTTTCTGTTATAGCAACACAAAACGGACTAAAACAATCCCATTACCCCAACCCCAGTGTTGTGAAGGTGTTCCATGGTGAACTGAAAGATCAAGACTGCCTAAGTCAAATTCCAATGCTTCACACTGCTTCAAGTACTCTTACACAATAAGAAAACATTCTATATTCATTTTAGGGAAGAAATATTTGTGATATTTTACCATGATGGGAATTTATCTCCATGGTACATTTACACCAGGTGAACTTCCAAAGGGAATTGCAGCTGCAGTACCCAGAAAGGCATATCTGCAAGAAACTTACTAGGCGGGAGGAAGAAGTCTGCATGATATTCTCCCCAAAGGGAAATTTCTGTAACCTTCTTCTGACAGGCAAGTAATAAGTATTCACACAGGAGCGTATTGCTTATATTCCCCTGACAGGTAAGAACATTTTTTACCCTGACAAAAATACGGAGGATAAACTGCAGATATATTTCCTGTGCTAATTCAGGTGTAAAATTTCATTGCTTGAGTGAAGCCAAAGGCAAAGAGTCAATAAAGTACTCAAAGACTATAATAGAAGAAAAAAGCAGATCTTGAGGTGAAGACACAAGACAAGTCTTCAGGCTTCTTAGCTGCTTACACTGGCTTCAGTCTCCAGAAAACAGATGAACATTTTGGGTACCTCCCTGCTTATTTCTAAACTGGGAAAATATGCTTATTAAGAATGATAGTATGGGCCGGCCCGGTGGCGCACTGGATAGTGCGCCGCTTGGGAAGCGCGGCGGCGCTCCCACCCAAGGGTTCGGATCCCACATACAGACCGGTTCCTGCTCGCGGGCTGAGCGAGGCACGGGAGCAACACCGAAGGTTGCGATCCCGTTGCCGGTCCCCGGTCTGGTACGGGGGCAACACTGAGGGTTGCGATCCATTGCCGGACACGGAAAAAGACAAAAGACAAAAAAAAAAAAAAAAAGAATGATAGTATCCTGCAGATCATGCCTCCTATTCACCAATGAGCAGCATTATATTGACATCCTCTTCTTGTAGGATGGGGAAAATAATAGCAACACCTCACTTATTAAAAATAATGTGTATTATTAGTATTATTGCTGTTGTTGAGCTGTATACAGATGATTCTAGACTTATAATGGTTCAACTTAGGATTTTTTTTTTTTACTTTACCATGGTGTGAAAGCAATACACATTCAGTACACTCCTTGACTGATAATGGGGTTATGTCAGATATCATAAATTGAAAACATCATAATTTGAAAATGCACCCCATCACAAGTCGAGAAATATCTGTATATGTCAACAGCAATAATACTAACAATTATCCTTGAGAACTGAAAGTGAAACACAATTAGTTTATTTGCCAGGCTCAGTAAACATCATTGTTAGTTTCCAGTACTCCCTTAGAATGGTAGCCATGAGTTAACAGAAAGAACTCTAGAGAAAAGAGAAATGCCAGCAGAAATCTCATAGTGATTGAGAGGCATTAGTTAGGGAATGTACTTTTATCTTTGACTACATGTGATAGTGCCTACAGTCTTAGATATTCATTGAAAAATACACTGGATGTATCTGAATTGCTTATCTAAGTGCTGTCATGTCCTGCTCTGTGAGGCTAATGTTATTAGTTTTAGTGGCAGTCCAGCTGGTTGCAGATGACTTCAGCAGGCTCAACACAGATACTAAGAAGACAATCAATAAGTAAAATTAAATATTTGCATAATATATGGGTCAAAGGAGAACTGGATTAGTGAGGCAGTGAGGATTCCATGGAAAAGAGCAGGAAATATGCCTTTATTCTCCCAGAGATGTGTCTTGGTCTATTATTTTGTTATTTTCTCTAGTGATTCTCTACAGCCATGTGGCTTGGTCTGTTGACATCTCAGTTTTCAAATCCTTACTCTTGCTTTCCATTGTAAGATTCTTGTTCCTTCTACATTCTCTATTCTTTTCTGTGCCATCCCAAATTCCATTCCTTACTTTAATTCCTGTGACTCTCCACCATTTCTGGTTCTCTGTAGATACACTCTTTCTAAGGCTCCTCAAGGCGGGGTCCAAGGTACACTTTCCCTAAGTTGCCAGGGGTTTTACCTTGCCCCAGAAATTCTGAGGAAACCTTTCCCTTCTATGAGCACATTCCACTAAAGCAGACAATGCCCCATTTGTTCAGCTTTTTCCACCCTGAAAGCCATCCTATTGATGTCCTATTTTTTATGCAGTGCTAACAAACTCATGTATGTTAGTGGTTAATAGGTTACTCTAGCCCTTGTAATTTATTGCATTTTTACTGGAAATTTTCTGGAGATAATGTAGTAGTCCCCAAACAGTTACTCCAATAATGGAAATGCTAGGCACCTTGTCAGGCCAGGGAGAGATCCTTCTGGTCAGGGGAAATCTCTGGGGTAGGTCAGTGGCCTCCAGATCACACCTTCAACAGCATCAAACAGTAGCATAGGTGCTAGCATTCTGCAGGTTAGTGGTCAGCAGGGTTCTGCTGTGTGCATACCTGAAAAGCAGATGGCAGAATATGAGAAGGGACTGCAAGGCAAGGTGAACTATGTACTTCACCAGGTGTCACCTGGCCACTGAAAGAAGGTCACTGTTTTATACTAAAAACTGATTAATAAATATCAAAGTGAAAAAAATATACATAAGATGCCCATTACCAGGAACAATTAAGCGACCAACTAATTATAAGAATTCAAATGATAAGACCTTCACAAGTTTCTAAGTCAATTGCTAATGTCGTTTCAGCTCTCTTCGCTCTCTTCTGTAGAGTAGGAGCAGGAGCATCATCATGCCAAGACTGTTTTTACCAAGTGCTTGAAGAGGCACTTGAGTTTAATTGCAGGCAGCCAACCTACTTCCCAGGAGCCGTTAGGCAGGTGTGGAGCAGGAGAAAGGCAGGATGTGGGCGGGAGATGAATTAAGTCCTTCCCAATGCATGCTAATGTGCTTTCAGCTACCTTTGCCTTACCCAAGAACACTTAAAAGGGTCCAAAGTAACTAACTCTCTTATTGCAGTGAAATTTTTGTTTCAGATCCTATATTTCTTGGCAAACAGATTTAGGAGTAAAAAAAATAATGTCCAGCTAGGAACCCTGATCATTAAAGGTCACATAGAAATATACCCAAAGCATATTGAAAATATTGATATGATTCATGAGACAATATACCTGGAAGACTGCACATAGGTCTAGTACCCATGCAGTAATTCTGGGTAGTTGTGAGCATGAAAAAATCCAAAGCACAATGATGGCTACCCCAGAAATTCTCTGTCTCAATCAGCCTGGTCACTTCAATGTTAAGATTATACTAGAAGCTCTCACAGAAAAACCCTAGAGTCTCAGTATCTTAACACAGTAAAAGTCTCACTCAAGTGAAGTCCAGTGTGTATGTTTCTTTGGGGAGGGGAAGTTACAGTCATTCAAGCACTCACACTGGTGGAGGTTAACTTCACCACAATGGTGAACCTGATCAAGGTCACAAGGTCACATTGAGCATCAGCATCTAGCCAGTAGGTGGGAGAAGAGAAACAGTGGAAGATCGCATGGCAGGATTTTATGGGACAGGCCTAAAAGTGACACAACTATCCACATTCTATTGGCCAGCACTCCAATGGCATGCTTAACTGTGTGGAAGCTGGGAAATGTAGTCTGTGTGCCTAGGATGAAAAGAAAACAGATTTGATGAATTACTGCAACATACCCTATTCCCATCCCCACCTCTAGCACCCTCTCCCTGAATCTCCTCCCACCACATCTTCTCTACATTTCTTCCCACCCTTCCAGGATCCAATCAAATCTTCCCTATTCATTCCCAGCCCTTATGTGTCTCTCCATTTTTAAAGATGTTTTTAGTCCACTGGTTCCCAAAGTATGGTTTAGGGACCCTCAGCATAAGAATCTCTTAGAAAACTTGATAAAAGCATATTTCTGGACACCACTTATAACCTGCAGAATCAGGCTGTCTAAAGTTCAGGAATCTGTATGTTTAACAAAGATCTCAGGTGGTTCTAAAGCACGCTAATATATGAGATCACTGAACTAGAAGGCTTGCAGTCTCAGCCCTTGATTATACAAGATTTACAATCCTCTAAATTTTTTCCATCTCCAAGAAATCTCCAACAAAATTTTAGAATATCTATAGGCTCAAGGGATGCTTTCTCCTTTTATTATTCCCACCATAGTGTCTAATGCCACATTGGACGCAAAATATAAGCTCAAAGTGTATTGCTGGTTTATTGTGGATTGATCAATGGAATGGGTAGCTGCCAAATAAAATACACTAAATAAAGAGGATTTTTTTGGCCCCAAGACCTCTAGGTCAGGGATAATTGAGGGGATAATTGGGTGGGGGACATGGGGTATAATCACAATTTGTGGTAATGGACATGCTGCCAGGATGGATCTGGCCATCACATCTTAGGCATGAGTGGTGACAATTTGCTTTGAACCCCATGAATATTCATAACCAATAAAAACAAAACAAAACATTTTTTAAAAAAGAGGATTTTTCAAACTGGAAAGTTAAAGACTGAAAGGAGACATAATGAGAGCCCAGAAAATCATGGAAGACAGTGTTAGAGAGAATAAGAGCTGAGTCATCTCTTCCTGGTAATTCAAGAATTTGTCTCCTCTTCTCCAACAACAATAACAAAACAAACAATCACTTTCAAAAACAGATGAAGAGGAGAAGCAAAAGGAAGGACTACTTTGCATCATGATTAACGAACTCAAAAAAATGTGTTTCCCTCAAGAAAAGAATGTACACAAAATTTGAAAATAATTACCAATATTGTAGATCCAATGTAGGACACTAATAGAAACTAGAAACTTGGAGGACATCCCTAACCTATGAGAGTTTTGATGTCATTGAAAAAAGTCACACCTGCCCTTTAACTGTCCGTTTATACCTGTTTTGAAAATAGGATCTTTGTCTGGACTATGAGGAAGACCAGGTGTCTTTGTAGGGGCAGAGTTGTAGCAAAATTGGAAAAATGATGCATAACCAACCATACGCATTTAAACTGGGTCACTAACCCATGCACTACGTGATCGTGAGCTCATGAAAATAAGTCGTACGTACTCTGGCCCTATTTCCAGTGTTCATCTCAGCTCCTTCACCTTGCCTCTATTCTTGCTCCTGTCCTCTTGTGTCCCTGCTCCAAACAAATTCTGCCTGGCTTCTGAACCTATGCTTTCATCTCCTGCTTCTAGTTGCAATCTCACTGTTTGTACTCAAAATATGAACTTTGGCTTCTTTCATTTTAATTTTTGGCACTCATTAAGTATAAGACTCACATTTCTTGTCATTTAAGAAACAAAATCTTGTATGTCCCAAATTCTGGCACCCCAACTGGGCCCACTTCAGCCCCTTAGAAGGAAGAATCAGTCAATTCCCCTTGACAGAAGAACACTGGACAGTTTTCAGAGATGATCCCTGCTATTCCCTTCCCATTCTAAAATCATAGAATAATGATTGCTGTTAGGGAATATGCCATTGTCCCCCAGGGGGGAGGGGTTGTTGGAGGGAGGGAAAGGATGTTTAGCTTTTTAACATGGGCAAATCTTTTCAATCTCCTGTTCAGGGGCCAGTATGATCAGAGATTTCACAAGTACCATTTGCAATAATAGTATGTTACATTTATGGACTGTTTATTTTGTGCCAGGCATTGTGCTACCTTATGTTATCTAATTTACATATTATAATTATCTGTTACCTATTTTTGTCCAAACAATGACTCATGAAGTAGGCAACATCATCATTCTTTGCCAAAGAGGAAACCGAGGCTCAGTTAAATTAGATAACTTGCCCAGAGTCACAAAGCTGGGAACTGGCTGAGCTGGACTTGAACACAGACTTGTTTGACTCCAGAGCCCACATAATGACTACACTATAACTGGTAAAATATACATCATTGATATCACGAGAGGGGTTTCACATTGAAAAATTCCAAGGAATCATTTTCAAAATGCCTATTTACCCATGATATTGTCTGTCAATTAATATAAGCTTACTGAAGGCAGAGGCCACATGTAAATCTGAGCATAGTAATTAGAAAATCAGTATTATAAAGTTCCTGCTGATGCAAGACACTGAAAGTGATATTATTGTCTGAAAAAAAAATTAAGTTAGTCGGGAGTGGAGTTTGCATGGAAGGGAAAAGATTTGGGTGCTATATCTAGAATAGGCTTAACCTGGAGATTCAGAGAAAGTAAATCTCCAAGTGCCTGAAACCAGATATAGCACTATAGGATGAAATTTGTCATAGCCCAGACTATTAATATGTGGAAAGGGGGAAAAGCCAGATAAGAGAATAGAACTGACATACCATGAAGGCTGTTAATTGGGAAGATATAAAACCTACATTATCAAAGATGGGGCAGCAGCTTCAAAATCATCCTTAACAATTTCAGTGAGTCAAGCTCTTAAAATTGTACCATCTCAACAATAGAAGTATTACAGTATTTGCTCCTAAAAATGTGTCTCCAATTGCTTTAAGAACTTCTTTTAATCCTAAAGTGACTTGGTAATAGTCATCACTGCATCTGTGCATTGTGACATTGGTACAGGATGAGAAATGTTCTTAGCCCACAGCAAGGATAGTCTAAAGGTCAGATCCAGTTTCTGGGTAGCAAAATAAAATGCCATTTAAATGAAATCAACCGGCTGGTTAAAAATAAAGACCTGAATAAAGCTTATGAATGTATTTTATTTTTATTAACATTCTCAATATCCTTACAAATTAATAAGGAAACAAAGAAGAAACAGAGATATTTGTTAATTTCCCATTTTTGCTCAAGCAAAATAGAACAGATTCATATATAAAATCCTCTGGATAAATTGTTAGCTTACGTTTTTCAAATGCCCTTGATCCCAACTCATCGTATGAAAATGTGATTTCACTAGATGTACTTTTTCTATTTTCATATCACTTACTGAATGTAAATGTTAAAAGACTATCAGCTTTAAAAATGACTTAAGCCACCAATTCCTTATTAAAACAGATTAATAACTTGATGAGTGAACATTCAAGCAACTGCTTCAGTGGCAAACAGTACAGGGAATCATGATCACAGCAGTCTTCAGCAGAAATCCCAATTTAATTCAAGGGCAAAAATGTCCCCAGAAAAGTGTTTCATTACTTTTCAGTCATCGTCATCTTCATGTGTGTGTGTGTGTGTGTGTGTGTGTGTGTGTGTCAGACAGACAGACAGAGAGACAGAGACAGAGGCAGGGAAAGAGAGCACTCACTATGATATCGAATGCATTCAGTCTTCTCATACCAAGATTTGAAGAAGTTTGAACAAATGACATTTGACATGTAACTAAAAGACAATGAAATAAAGATGATCCCCTATTTACTATACCAACCAGTTTTCCAACTATGTATCTTTTTTCCAGAAAGCTCCATTTGAAATCAAAATATCAAAGGAGTGGCAAGCCACTGACCCCTTACCGAAAACTTGTTTATCAGATTTGCTTTAGTCACCAAAACTGGCAGAAACTGATTAGCTGTCCAGCAAACCCATTTTCTCTCCACCTTAGACACACAGCCAGAGTATATTTCCCGGCCTCCCATGCCATAAGGTGTGGCTATGGATGGTGATCACAAGCTATACTTCCAGTCCTGGATCATAAAACCCTCAAATACATGATTCTCCATGTCCTTTCTTCTTTTGACAGCTTGATGAAGAAGATCGTGGTAACCTTGGGACAGACATATTGAAGATGATAGAGCCAGAAGATGAAAGTAGCATGAGTCCCTGGGGGATGGGAGTGGGGCTCCAGCAAATAAGGAGCACACAGTTTGAACTTCATATGTATGAAAAATTAACTACTGTGTCAAGCCACTGAGATTTGGGAGTTTTACTGTTACTGCAGCTCCGTTGCTTTAACATCCAGCAAAGCCTTTAGGGAATGACATATAGGACAGGAAAGCCTTTGATGTCAAAGGGATGAACTAACATTGGATGGGTCCTACAGTAGGAAGTACTGAGCATCCATCAAGCTCAGGAGGTCTGGAATATTGGGAGGTGAAGAGGCAATAAAGACAAACTTCTCCGCTTTGCTATTTTGCCTGGGGACAACCCTTGTTACAGTAATAAACCTGAAGCCATAAGATGAATCACCTCAGTATAGTATTATTTCTACATCTGATCCCAACTCATGTTCCTGTTCAAAGAGCATAGATTTATAATCTTAATTATGTAAAACTTGTAAAGATTTAAACATCTGTTTTAAGTGTTCAATAAGTATTAGAAAAGCAATTCATTTTTCTTTAAGCCGAGTCATAACTTACAGTTTTCTACCACTTGCACAACTCACTGCAGCCAATGCCCAAGGGAGAACTTGAGAGAGAAGCAGGGAGCACTTTAATTAAACCCACAATTAATTCGATTTAGCCTGCCTCCATATAATGTAACCACCCTAAAGAAGAGTAAATCATTCAATTACAGATATTGACTTGATATTCGACCCCAAAGCCAAAAGCAATAGTACTGATATTGGGTGTTCTCAGCATTGGATTTAGGTGGCAATCCAGTGGTCACCTCCTTAGGCTGAGGAATACCTTGGGGTTCATTTTAGAAGTTCACGGGCCGGCCCTGTGGCGCACTGCTACAGTACACCGCTTGGGAGTGCGGTGGCGCTCCCGCCGAGGGTTCGGATCCCACATACAGACCTGTTCCTGCTCACTGGCTGAGCGAGGTGTGGGAGCAACACCGGGGGTTGCGATCCCGTTGCCGGTCCCGGTCCGGTATGGGCGCAACACTGAGGGTTGCGATCCGTTGCCAGACACGAAAAAAAACAAAAAAGGAAAAAAAAAAGAAGTTCAGTATCTGTCACCTAGTCTGTAGGATGAGGGCTTGATCTAAGAGCTTTTATGACTTGGTGTGTCATCTCCTCCAAGAATAGTGGTTTTTAAAAAGGAGGGGGCATGATTTACAGCAACATGTATGAACCTAGAGAAAATTATGTTAAGTGAAATAAATCAGGCACAGAAAGATAAATACCACATGTCCTCATAAGTGGGAGGAAAAAAAGGAAGGAAGGAAGAATCACAACAATACATTGTACTGTCAGAAGTAGAGAACAGGGGTCGGCCCGGTGGCTCACTGGATAGTGCGCTGCTTGGGAAGCGCTGCGGTGCTCCCGCCCAAGGATTCGGATCCCACATACAGACCGGTTCCCACTCACTGGCTGAGCGAGGCGCGGGAGCAACACCGAGGGTTGCAATCCCGTTGCCGGTCCCCGGTCCGGTACGGGGGCAACACTGAGGGTTGCGATCCGTTGCCGGACACGGAAAAAGACAAAAAAAAAAAAAAAAAAAAAAA
>NW_007726962.1:375405-378229 GCF_000696425.1 Galeopterus variegatus
TTGCGGGCCCCCGGTGGGGTGCGGGGGCAACACGGGGGGGGGGGGTCCGTTGCCGGACACGGAAAAAAAAGAAAAAAAAAAAAAAAAAAAAAAGAAGTAGAGAACAGAACTGTGATTACTAGGGGTGGAAAAGTGGGAGGGGTGGTGGGGTCAGTGAGAATTTGGTTAATGGACACAAAGAATGATGACGTATTGTAATGATAAATATGCTAAGTATCCTGATTTGATCATCACATATTGTACACAAGTATTGATAGTTAACTCTATACCCCACAAATATATATTATTGATTATGTTTCAATTTTTACAAAGCTGGGGGCATGATCCCAACAGGAAAACACGTGAGGTTTAAAGAAACACAATTCCAGAATCAAATAACTATCTCTTGGATTCCCCTTAACTAGTATACCATCGTTGTATTGCCTTTATAGAGAAGACTACATCAAATGGAAGGAAACTGAATATGGGTCAGGTAAATTAGGCCCAGCTTTGGCTGAATTCAGGAGAGGTATAGTCCTCCATTCAAAACACAAATCTCATCATACTACTGTACTGCTCAAAACCTTTTAATGGCTTCTCACTTATTTTAGGATAAAATCCAAAATCCTTATCATGGCCTATAAGGCCCACATCATCTGGCCCTTGTATACCTTCCTGGCCTCATCCATACGTTCCATTCACATTGATCTTCTTTGAGTTCCTCATTAGTGTCAAACTTCTTCCCACCTCTAGGCCTTTGAATAGTCCCTCTGCCTGGAATGCCCTTCACCCTTATAACTCTTCATCCAAATAACCCCTATCCATCCTTCAGGTTTTTGCTCAAAATGTCCCTTCTCCAGGTACACCATTCCTGTGCCCTTAGAGCAGGCTAAGGCCATCCATTATCTGCTCTCATAGTATTTCCTCTGTTTCTTGCATTCCTAAACTTCTATAATGTGATACTCTTATTTTAAAAATAAAATTTAAAACTTATCAGCTACCAACACTGTCTGCAACACTTTGTCACATCAGCCAGCTACAGGACAAAACTGTTTGGTTGGCAAGGAGGGGCCATGAAGGACAAGTATGGTTGAGAAGCACATTTAGTTAGGACAACACAGAAGGTGCACCACTGCGGGGAGCCAGGGAAAACCTGAGGGATGAAGGCCCTGAATAGGCATCTAGGAGAAAAGGGTAGAGAAGGAGAGTGAAAAGGGACTAAAGACTGACCTCAGAATTTTGCTGTTTATCTCCCCTGGTCCTGAATTCAATGATAGCACTGGACTGTGGGAGGTGAAATTTTGATACTCCCTTTGTGATTTAATCATTCTGATGAAGCATGAAAACAAATCATTATGACTCTTTTTGGTTTTGTTTTTAAATTACTAAGTAATGTACAACCTAGAATCGCAAATGAGGTAGAGATGAGGTGGGGATCAGGGATCAGGTGGGGATAAGGCACATCTTGTAGCCCACATTTAACCAAGAGTCCGATGGTTATCACACATGCTCACCTTAAAAGGGCCGTGGATCATTCTGTGCAGTGTCTGGGTAATCACTTGCGGTCTGAATAGCCTGCTTCTCAAATTCTCCTAGTGCTCCTTCAGAGTTACAATTTACATTTAATGATAAATTTAACTGCTTGATGATAAAATCTGTAGTTCACCATTAGAAAACCTAGAAGATGGACACCTTTGATTTTTGTAGGTTTCCTAATTGTACAAACTTTGTCTGATCAGGTATCTGTTACACAATCTTATGGGAAAAACAGGTGAACTGCAACATGATCCTTCATTTTCAGTTCCAGACTGAACAGTTCCTGCAGAACTCTTACTAAATATACATACATTTAACGTAAGTACATTTCTTTATACTGATTTTTTTTAAACTAGACTACAGGCTAACCCAATTCTAACAGCCATTTTATAAATCTTAGGGCTGGCCAGTTAGCTCAGTTGGTTAGAGCGCGGTGCTGATAACAGCAAGATCCAGGGTTTGATCCCTGTACCGGCCAGGTGACAAAAATCAAATAAATAAAAATAAAAATAATTGTCTTTACTGGTGATTAAGTTAATATGTTCTTATTAAAAACTATTGAATAAAGTAGTATAGCAACAGTTGATATTGACTAAACATTTACTAAGTTACTATGCTAACTAATATACATCCATAGGACTATTATTATCATTTCTATTTTACAGAAGAGAAAATTGAAACTTAGAGAAACCATATATTCTTCCTGAGGTCACATGGCTAGTAAGTGGTAGAGATAGGACTTGGACCCAGGACTTAACATGGCTTAAACATTACTGCATTCTGCTAAGTAGTAAACTATACAGTGAAAGTCTCTTAGAATAGGGTATGGGTTAGGCTGTCTTAAGGGTCAAGGATGTCTCTTGTGAATATTATTAATAATTAAAAATAAACAGTGTTTTTATAGTTCAATAGGGCTTTCTTGATGACATCTTTTTCAAAGCGACTGTGTAAAAATGTCCTATTTCTGAATGCAACCCAAAAACCCTTACAGAGAAAGGTCCTGAGAACAGATAAAAGACCTAAAAGCCAGCCAGTGCCCTGGCTCCCTGCTTGTCCTGAGTTTAGCACAATGACTTTTCCCTTGTTTCCTAGGCAAGATTGTCACTAAACTGACTAAGTCTCCAGAATTAACTAAGCCAGAAAAGGCCGAATGAAGACTGGGTAGAAGAATATGAGATCTAGCTACAGTCCAAGAACTGGAGTTTGTTCAATGTGAAAGAGTCTAAATAGCTCAGGGCTGTTGCTTGAAATGGCATGTGAGTTAACATTCTCTCTCTCTCTCTCTCTCTCTCTCTCTCTCTCTCTCTCT
>NW_007726962.1:378931-406096 GCF_000696425.1 Galeopterus variegatus
CCTCCCTCCCTCCCTCTCCCTATCACCCTGGAAAGGAATCATGACAGCCTTTTAAAAGATAAGAGGATTTCATTTCCCACCACCAAGTCAGGAACTACTTCAGCTTCTTAAGCATTTCAACAACTTATTTGAAGCAATTGCACTGAAGGCAGCAGCTGACTGGGCCCCTCAAGGCACTGCTTTGTATGAAACACACGCAGCAGTCCCACTTCTGCTCCTATCCATGCACAGAGCTCTCACTACAATTCTCTGACATCTCCAGGCTGGTACAGGAGAGCTGCAGGACCTCCAGGCCTTTTAGAGGGGATTATTTTTGAAAACTTTCTTTGTCTATACCTGTTCTAACTGCACTTCCAATGAGAGCTGTTGGATAGCATCTGAAAAGACACTCTCTTAACAAGGTAAGAGTGTATCATCCGAACCAGAATTTTTCTAAGCTCATTTGGTTAGAGCACAGTGTTGTATGTAACACCAAGGTCAAGGATTCAGATCCCCTTACCTTACCTCCCAGCCGCCAAAAGATAAATAAAATATGAGCAGTGATTGTGTTAATCTTGTTCAATATACACACATACCCCCCACGCACCCTGATCAATATATGAAAATAATCAGAGGAGAGAACAAGGAGGAGAACCCTTAGGCATATAGGAACTGAAATAAATCATGGAATGTAGACACTGCTTCCCCTGCAGCATTCTCAAGTGGTGGCTAATTATTTTCTCACACCTCAAGGACCTCAGGGGCAGAAAGTTTGCTAGGTGTCATCCTTATTCCCCATTGCTATTTCCAGTCCTCTTTATTCTTCTAAACCTCCCTTTTGGATTATGTCATCTGGCTATGCCAGCCTCTTTACCTCTTTCTGTAGTTGTCAATAATTCCTTCATTTATCGGACCTTAGCATCTTCCTCCCAGCCGAAGCCCTGTCATCATTCTTGGTAACATCAGTGTTAACATAGATGGCCCTTCCAAATTTCTGGCTTCTTAGTTCCTTGCCCTCCTCTTTTCCATTGACCTTCCCCTGCACCCCATCTTAACCCCCCATCCCTAAGATGCCTGGATCTGCTTCAACTTCCATATCACTAACTCCAGCATCCTGTTCCTTCTACAACCTCTTCTCTTTCCATTCTGCGAGTTCAAGTAGTTCAGCATCCTATTCTCTGTCCATAACCTTTTCTTTTTCCACCTTGCATGTTTAAATACTTCCACCACAACAATTTTTTGGCTTCATTAAGATCTCCAGTCCATTGACTTCTTCACTTTCTCCCAATCCATCAGCTAGATTTTCTTAACCTTGTTTGTTTGTTTTTTCCTATCCTGTCTAAATCCCTTCTACTCATCCTTTCAATAACTCTGTCAACATCCTATACTCCCTTGCCTCTCTTTCATTTCATTTCACCCATCTGGCAAAGTCCAGATGAATGCTATTGTCCACTTTCACCATGCCTGCATAAGAATGATCAATAAATGCCAGACAAAGTTATACAAGAGGAAGACTGAGGCCACATGCGTTCGTGACCACCAATCTCACACATGTTCTCAACACCACCTGCAATCCTAATACATGTCTTTGCTCAATTCCATTTTCCACTTCCCACAGACTATGCCAGATTTTCTCTATTTTCCTCAAACCTCCACCCTTTGACTTCTTCCTCCCCCCTCTCTCTGCACAGATTACAGAAAAAAATAAACCATTAGACATAAATGCTCTCTTCTTCCTGATTACAAACATAAAAGCCTAGTTACACCTGTGTGTGACCTTTAAGTCAAGAGCTAGCTCTACCACTGACTAGCTGTGGAAATTGTCTCAAATCATATAGCCTTTCTGTGCTTTTGTTTTTTTATAAAATAGGGATAATAGTAATACCTAACGAATGGGTTTGTAACATTTAATGAGTTAATACATGTAAAGTGCTTAGAACAGTGCCTGGCACATGGTAAGCCCTATTTAACTGTTTGCTATTTTGGGTGTTATTATTATCTTCCTTTCTTCTTGTTATAATAAA
This sequence comes from Galeopterus variegatus, assembly GCF_000696425.1. Lineage (NCBI taxonomy): Eukaryota > Metazoa > Chordata > Mammalia > Dermoptera > Cynocephalidae > Galeopterus > Galeopterus variegatus. The sequence continues at coordinate 380,935 of NW_007726962.1, forward strand.
GGAAGTAGCATTTCTCCTAGATAAGGTAAATTCATCCACCTGTGCCTAGTATCCCATCTCTTCCATTTACACCAGTGCCAACTATGTGCCTAACACTTTCCTAGGCATTGTGCATATAGGCAAGTATAAACTTGTAATATTCAAAGTACAGCAAGAAGTTCATCAGGGCTAGAGCAGAATGAGAAAGGCAGTCATAAATCAGATGGGAGAAGTAGTTGGACCCTTAACATGTAGGGAGTTATAGGACTAAGGCTGCCATTTTGTTTCAAGATTATGGACAAAGCCACAAATACAATTTTACATATGACCTGATAGCTGCTATTAGCAAACTATCCAAATCAGTAAAGTTCTACATAAGGTACTATGGAATGTCAGGATTCTCCTTAAAGCCCAATTGGATAACAGAGCTCATTCAGTGATTAAAAGAGGCTAAATCAAGAACCTACATGTGGTCTTATCAAATCCATCAATAACCATTCATCCTGTTAGGTGGGACTTACACCTTGGCCTCTCAATTGTCCCCTTCTCATCTTCAATCTTATGCCATCTCTTTGCTTTTTCCTTTTGCCTCACATAGTGTGACTTGTGTATATGGCATAGTGGCTAAGAGCAGTGCCTCTGCCATTAAGTAGGCAAGGCTTTTAGCTTCTATATGTCTCTGTTTCCTCATCTATTTAGGGTAATAATAGCAGCTACCTCATAGCACTGTTGTAAGGATTAAATGCTACAATACATGTAAAGTGCTCAGAACAGTGTCTACTATGTAGTAAAAGGTTGAAGTGTGGTCTTTGGAGACAAGTTTGACCTGAGTGCCACCCCCAGCACTACACTTTACTAGCTATGTGACTTCAAGTAAGTTAATTGGCTTTTCTAAGCTTACATGATCTCATCTGTAATCTGGGGATATTAGTACCTGCCTTATAGGTGATCATGAGGATGAAATGAGATATAACACGTAGAAACTGCTTAGCACACAGTAGCTGCTCTTGTTTTTATAATTAAAGTCTCAAAATTTGCCTTTAAAAAGCCAGATTTCCTGTGCCCCCTCCCCATATAAAATCATCTTATCTAGCTTCCATGTATTTCCGTCCTCATCCTTTGGCCACTTTCCCAAATCCTAATTATCCTCCCTCTCATTATAGGATCCCTTCAAGGCTAATGCTCCTACCCACAATCTGACAGCCTACCTAACATTATATGCACTTCTGTCACCTAAAACGAGGGCCTCAGACAGGAGTAAACACATTTCAACTGTCACTTGTTCCGTCTTCACCCCCATTTGTTTTCACAGGTGATTATCTCATTTTGGAATTCATTCTCAAATCAAACTAGTTCCCTGGCAACAAGACAGAGCAGGCCTAAGAAAGGGCTGGAGCCTGACTGTGGGAAACCCATCCCACAGAAGATAAAACAGAAGAAACAGCCAAGCAGACAAGGTCTGGGGTCCAAAGAAAAAGCATATCACCCACAGGGCTAGTGCTACGGCTTGGTGGATGGGCAATGCTGGGTAGCGGGGAAAAGTACCCTATCAGGGACAAGGAAACTAGGGAGAGTAGCAGCATTAGCCTGGGATGAAAGAATAGAAAATGATCTCATCTCTTCCTCAGTAAAACTTCAGGCAAATCCATCAAAAGCCAGAATTTTTGTTTCTCCTTTTGTAAAAGAGTTAAATATCCTCTCTACAAGCCACTTCCTCCTATGCTATGTAACTGAAAATTTCCACCATCAGAGAGTCAATCCTTTAGGTTAAATGACTACACCTAGGATCACCCTTAAAAATGCCAGTATTCCTGGGAGTGACATATAAGAGGGTACTTCAAACAGTTCACGGCAAAATGGAATTAAAAGATAGTACAAATCTTTTCATGAACTTCTTGAAGTCCCCTCATATGATCCCATTAGTATAAACCAGGTAAGCAATGGTTAGCAACTCTGTTACCTAGGAGAGCTCTAAGGGAATGGGACCCAGTGCTGAGAAATTCTAGTTTGAGGAAAGGTCAGAGGAAGAAGGCAAGCTCAAGTTGTGACATTTCCAAGAGGGCCTACATCATGCAAGGTACAAAATAAAGGGAAGGATAAATCAGGGGTGGATGGACCACTGGAGATAAAGCACCAAACGCCCAATAGTCTCCTAATTTCCTTATTCAGAAAACATTTATTACTTATTCTCTGACTTAACCTCATTGTGGGAATGACTTGGTTTACCTCTTCTTTCACTGGAAACTCTCTCTTCCCTGGAGAATCATCTTTTACTTCTTCTCCTTCACCTTATGTATCAAAACAAACAGTCTCTAAAAATGTTGAGCCTATCTCTAAATATTTCTTGAAAATCTCTCCCGTCTACTCTATCCCTACATGTTTTAGGGGGTGGGGGGCGATGGCCAGACATTACAGGGATTGAACCCTGGACCTTGGTGTTATCAGCACCATACTCTAACCAACTGAGCTAACTGGCCAGACCTGCATCCCTACTTTCAATGCCTTAGTTTAGTTTCTCATCATTTAGCACCAAAACATTACTGTAATCTCTTCTTCACTGCTATTTCCAAAAAGCTCCTATCCCTTTTCCATATATACAAGAGTGTCCGAAGTCTCAAATCTAACCATGTCTGCTTTCTAACCAAAGACTTTCTAACCAAAGTCTCAAATCTAGCCATGTCTCCTTAAAATTCTTCTGGAATTGGTGTCCTGGCCCTCAACAACCAGTGAGTACAAATGAGTTAACATTAACCCTGTTACTGAAATCACGATAGCCCTGAGCTCCCACCTATTGAATTCAGGAAGTTCAACCTTTTACAAAACATTTCTAGAAATCCTCAGGGTTTCCTACAGGTGTCCATAAATCTTTCCAGTTATACCTTACTGATGCAACTGGCTGAGCCAGGACTTTGAAACCTCAGGTCTGGAAGGTACCTCGGAGGAACCATTCCAACCTGGAAGTTTGCTCTTGCTAAAGCCACTACTGTCTAGGGGCTCTGGACTTTAGAAACTACTATGTGGCCTAAGTGGAACATTATTTCAACATGGATTATTTGAATGTAGCTGCTGCCACAGCCTCTGCCAAGCCAATTCTGAAAATGTCCACGTCAGTAGGAAGTGATGTCAGGAACAGAGGACTATTGCTGTCCACTTCATATTCTTTAGCCTGTCATAGGGCAGGTGACTACCCAGTCCCCTATCCAAGCAGATGCCCACTGACCCTTGTGGGACTCCCACCACAAACATACAAAAGAGATCAGCACCCAGCCCTTCTTTCTACCCTGGGAGGCCAAGCACAAGTGACAGATGCACCCTAATCCTATTCCCTTTTTCCAACCTTTTAGAGAAGCCCATTTCAGAAGTACCTCATTTCACCTCATCTTCTGAGGTGCTCATGTTTTCCTGGCAACTAGAAAAAGTGCCAGGTGAATAGGGATGTCCTGCTGGAAGTTCCCTCAGGATATTTACATATCACATCCAGATAGGCTCAGATGAAAATAATGGGAAAAAAAAAAAAAACAACTTAACACATGGCACATACAACTTGTCAGGCACTATCTTAAGTACTTTAGTACCATATAAGATAGATTAATGTTACAGATGAGAAAACTGAAAAACGTAGATAGTGGTTTAAGTGACTTTCCCAATGTTATACAGCTAATACGTTGCAGAGCCAAGATAAAAACCCAGAGAGTTTGATTCATGAGTTTATGTAATAACCCATTCATTTTACTGGAATTGTCCAGATGTATTTCTTTTTTTATATTTTATTTTGTTTTAATTATTATTTTAATTTATCAATATACAATATAGTTGATTTTCATGTCCCTTTACCAATTCCTACATTTTCTCCCTTATTTCTGAGAAGCATTAGTGATTTTGTCCCAGCCAGGTATGTGTCTTCTTTTTTTCCTTTTATTTTTCTTTCACCTTCACCAACCACTACCAACCCATCCCTTTTTTTTTTTTTCTTTCCTTTTTGTGTTTTTTTCATGACCGGCAACAGATCGCAACCCTCAGTGTTGCTCCTGCACCTCGCTCAGCCAGTGAGCGGGAACCGGTCTGTATGTGGGATCCGAACCCTCAGCGGGAGCGCCGCCGCACTTCCCAAGCAGCGCACTGTAGCAGTGCGCCACCGGGCCGGCCCAGCCCATCCCTTGTATCCTTTTCAGACCTTCCGGCTACACCTATGTACCTATAGCCTTAAATAGGTCAGCTCCTAACATTTGTGGAGAACTGAAACAATAGTACAAATGGGGGTCAATATACTATATGTCAAACAAGCTTCATGAGCTGTTAAATAAAATATGTTCTGTCTTCCTACCTTCATACCTTCCTGATTAATATACTTTCATAGCAAGCTGGAAGTCCAGGTTTGTGGAATTCCTGGACTCCACAGGGTTCTTCATAAAAATTTGGCAGTGCAAGGAAAGCCAGCCCACCCCCCTTCTCCTCCCACTCCTGGCACCATACTGCACCATGCTGTCTTGCATGTATATGGGAGGACACCCTAATCTGGGTGTGAAAAATCCATCCACACTCCCCACAGCAGCCACTGTTTGGGCACAGAGTTATGCACAATAATGGTGCAGTCTGCCTTTGGGAAAACAGACCCTAGAAAGAGGCCTGCAAAAGCTCTGGAAGTGGGTTTCAAGCCATTTGATGAGAGAGAGAGTTGCAACAGTACCTGGAACATAATAAGCACTATAGAAATCTTAGCTACGATCAATCTTCTCGTGAAAATATATGTATCAACTTGATCATATGTGCAAATGAGGCAGATACACATCCTTTAAAAAGGCATTGCAGCTCTGATTGCCCATGCACAGAATTCCAACATATTTTGGCAAGAATAGGTTTCTGAGCTGTGGAAACACAATCTTCCAATCCAGACCTCCTCAGTTTTCATGTGTGAATTCAAACAGACAGAAAAAGAAGTAGCACAGTATCATGTTGAAAGTAAATTCTTAATCTGCTGGTAAAGAAAATTAAGCAAAGAAAATTAACTAAAAATATGTCCTCAAGCTCATTTTGATTAACACAAATGTGGGGAATATTAGTTTTTCTTCTATTATAAATATAAGAGCAAAGAGTTGGAAAGAAGACGTGCAATGCGTAAAATTCAAATAAGTGAAGTACAGGACTGCCTAAATGATGTGGGATGAGAAAACTGAATGTTTCCCTATTCAAAGTCAATTTCCCCTTGGTGCCAGAAGTCCCACCAATTAGAACCCATTTCTTTGGGTAAGGCATTATCTCTCCTGGGAACCACACTTTGAAATGTAATTATGGATCGAGAGGTCACTTATTAGCCCATTATCAGCCATTAAATTATTAGTGCTAAATTCATCACCAGATGACCAAGAAGAGTTGAGAACAAGGTTCTAAGGCCTAGATTTCCCAAGGTCTTTGCTGGATTTCAGAAAATAATGAGCCCCAGTACCCTGAGGACAGAGCCAGAAAGCCAAAGCCGGCCCGGAATTTCTTTACTTCAAGAGTTCTATCATTACAACTCAACAGCAACTACTACAACGTAAAAGCAAACAACCCAATTTAAAAAATGGGCAGAAGAGTAGACATTTCTCTAAAGAAAATATAAAGGTGGATAATAAACATGAAAAGATGCTCAACATCACAAATCATTGAGGATATGCAAATCAAAACCACAATGAGCTACCACTTCACACCCAGTAGGGTAGCTATGAACAACAACAACAACAAAGCATTGGTGAAGATGTAGAGAAACTGGAACTCTTGTGCATTGCTGGTTGAATTGTAAAATGGTGCAGCTGCTGTGGAAAACAATATGGTGGTACCTCATAAATTTAAACATAGAATTATTGTATGATCCAGCAATTCTACTTCTGGGTATATAACCAAGAGAATTGGAAACAGGGATTCAAAGAGATATTTGTACACCTATATCTGTAGAAGCATTATTCATGATAGCTAAAATGTGGAAGCAACCCAAGAGTCCACCGATTGACGAATGGATAAACAAAATGTGACATATTCATATAATGAAATATTATTCAGCCTTTAAAGGGAGGGAAATTCTGACACATGCTACAACATGGATGAGCCTTGAAGACATTATGCTAACTAAAATAAGCCAGTCACAGAAGGAATATATTGTCTGGTTCCACTTATATGTGATGCCTAGAATAGTCAAATTCATAGAGACAGAAAGTAGAATGGTGGTTGTCAGGGGAGTTATCATCTAATGTGTAAGGAGTTTCAGCTTGGAAAGATGAAAAAGTTCTGGGCATGGATGGTGGTGATGGTTGCCCAACAATGGGAGTGTTCTTAATGCCACTGAACTGTACACTCAAAAATGGTTAAAATGGTAAATTTTATGTTATGTATATTTTACCACAATAAAAAACTTATTAATTTCATACCATAGTATTTCTAACCTTCATAATAATACTACATAACTAATATTTATTTTAAAAAAGTTTAAAAGAGTATTATCTTATTTTTTTTGTACTTTAGACCATAGCATATTCATGTTTGTTTTAGTGTTTTTAAAAGAACCCCAAAATCTTGGAACAAACTTGATGAAAGTGTTTGCCCTGAGGCAGCAAACAGAGCTACTGTCCTCTAACAGCAATCCGAGAAGTAAAGGCAGAGGGCAGAGTTTCTTAACTGTGGGACTATGGACAACTTGAGTCAGATAATTCTTGGTTTTTGGTGGGCTATCCAGCGCATCACAGGATGTTTAGCAGCATCACTGGGCTCTATCCACTGATCCCAGGAGTAAGAGAAACAGACTGAGCTCAGCAAAAGGCGGCCCTGGAAAAGCAGAAAAGTGGGGTATTTTGGCCAGGCAGAGGGTAGCCTGAACATGTTAAGTGCCTGCAAGGATAAGGAAACCAGCTTCACCCATTTAAAAACATTGCTAACAGTGACTGGGTGAGTGTAAGAAGAAGATCTGTTAACTACAAATGTTTAAAATGATCCTTAACTTACTAACACTACTTACTCTTCAGGTAGGCAAAGGAGTATTTCTGTTTTCCTTCTGTGATATAAGTGACTTCTTTGGGGTCTCTTCCATGCTTTCATTGTGCTCTTTAAGCCACATAATAAAATACTTCATATCAGAGACTGTACAACTCTTTTAACTTCACTTTGGGTACAGGAAAACTTCATTTTAGTATTTTTGCTGTGATCTTAAGCTATCCAATAATGGGTCTTATACCCTAGGATTTTTATGATTATAGCTTCCATCTACTCTGTGCCTACCATGTGCCAGGCACCACACATAGGACTTAATACATCCCTTCACTTTAACCCTTACAACAGCAATCGTAACAATGCCTGTAAGGATGCCATTATAATCCTTATTTTCTACATGATGAAACTGAAGCTCAGGAAGATTGTCTTAAGCAAGGCTGCATGGTTAAGAAGTCGTAGATTCAAATGTAGGCCTTGATGGTGTAAATCCCAGTCCAATGGCAGAAGACCAAAGTCCCAGCTCAATTGGGCAGGCAGGAAGCAAAAAAGGGCAAATTCCTTCTTCCTCTGTCTTTTGTTCGATTCAGGCCCACAACTGATTGGACGAGGCCCACCCACATTGTGGAAAGCAATCTGCTTTACTGAGTCTACTGGTCCAAATGCTAATATCATTTAGAAACACTGTACAGGCACAGCCAGAAATAACGTTTAATCTGGGTACCTCTTGGCCCAGACAAGTTGACACATAAAAACTGACTATCACACTGAGTTTGGCTGTGTAGAGCTGTGGTATTTTCTGAACACATAGGGTGCCCTACTGGTTACCACACAACCTTGAAGACTAATGGTACTTAAAGTCTGGTCCTGGACCAGTAGGGTGATCAACCATCTTTGTTTTCCCAGGATGTCCCATTTTAGCACCAAAAGTCCCACATCCAAGAAAACCCTTTAGTCACAGGCAAGCTAGGATGGTTGGTCACCCTATAACCAGAGACATCAGCATCAATTGGGAAGTTATTACAAATACAAGTGCTGGTTTCCATCCCAGACCTAGTTAATCAGAAACACTGAAGGTAGAGTCCAGCAATCTGTGTTTAAGGAGCCATCCAGGTGATTCTGATGAATGCCAAAGCGTAAGAACCACTGTTCAAAATACACCTTTTGGATGCCTGAGAATAGTGTTCAGTCAAACTTCAGGATTATTCCAGTCTACCTTTTTCTCTGAACCTCCAAATAAAACATGCTATTGAGAGAAAGCCTGCTGCCTTTGTTTCATTTTGTTTTTTTATCTCCAGGGTTGTGTGTAATCACTAAGTTAGAGCTATGTGTGAAATGAATTAATCCATTAGTCAAATATTCATTGAACTCCTACTCTGTGCTCACTATGACTCCCACCACTGTCCTTAGTGCTCTTCCTTCTGAATTTTGGCAGTTGCATTGTCCACAATATTAGACACTAACTCCTAATCAATATTAATCAAGAATGTAGCACTTTGGGCAGAATTTTGTACATTTTGATTAGCTAGAAATAGTTTTTCCACATTGCCAATTTGAACTTAGTGTACTTCTCTATGAGTTAAGAGTTTAGAACAGAAAGGAAAGTTTGTGTGCATGTGTATATATGTGTCTGTCTCTGTGTGTGAAAATTTGGTAAAATAAGTAAGATCGCTGCACCCTGCAAGTCTCCACTTTAACCCAAGCATATGCAAAATGTGCCATGAATATTACCAGAGAGGGCATTGACACAAATTAACAGGAACCATGAGATCAGGGGTATTAGAACTGAAGGCCTAATAGCAAAATGAGGGGCTCAAGAACAGATGATGTCAAAGGATGTCAGCTAATGAACCTACATAACAAAAAGAGCAAGAAGCCACCTGTAGAAAGGAGGATTTCAGGCCACGTCAGATGTTGCGCAGAGCGCTGGGTCCCTGCCTGGCACTTGAAGGAGGGCAGTCCTATCTGTGGGGCCTCTGCCTGGAGGACAGGGTGCTGTCCTCCGAAAAGTGTCACACTGAAACCAGGGCCGGGAAAGCTGCTTGGCGTCGTGGCTCTACATCTGATTGTCCAAGGCTCAACTGTTCTGATTTTTTTAGATCATGTGCTGCAAATTAAAAATTATTACCAGTCAATAGAGGTGATGCACGTTTGGAGATTTCTGGGTGAAAAGTTCTGTGTACCTTGTCCCAATAGGTTTGCTATTATTAAGCCTGGCTAATAAAAAAGTAAGATAGCAAACACACACTTTTAACTTCTGTTTAATGAAAGTGAATGCAGGATAGAAATAGTTCAAAATGCATCATGCTTGATTCTATTCAATATTTTCAATTATCTCTATTAAATTATGTTGTAAGCTGGGTTGATTAGCAATACATTAGCTCATTAACTTTGAGAGTCTAACCACCTTGTACTCTCTGAGGATGGCATATTAGTGCCCTCATTTATATGCATTTGATTCGCTCATGGAGTCTTTCCTGGGAGAAAAATAAAACACATAATAAAAAAATAACCACTAGGAAGACAATGCAACAATAATTCTGAAAAACAATATCACAATTATGCCTTCAAATTCTGACAGCATAAATGCAAACCTACTTTAGGCAGGAACTTGTAAAATAACAGGCAGATGGTATGTGGAAATTCATACAGCTTTAGAAAAATGAAATAATATTGTGCTTTGTGTTGACAGAACTCCTTCCTTGAAAGGAGCTCTAATCCTTAGAAATATGCTCTGTCTCTTCAGTGCAGCACACTCACTGAACTACCCACGAGTCTGGGTGCAGATAGGCGTGTTGTGGCAGGCCTGTCAGGGTCATACCCTGCACATCCTTCCGGGGCCTGAGAAAGAATTAGGTCTCCAGATAAAATTGACACCCCTTACTTGGCTCCAGATACTATGGTTACCTGAGCTTCCCAGCCAGGCAAGAAGCATGGTTGACTCCCATCATTCATCCCATTTATTGATTCATTCAATCAGTATTAACATAGAATACAGTCTTTCATTCACTTAGTGAAAAGCTTCTTAGCCACGGCTGCATACTAGAATCACTGGGGAGCTTCCAAAACTTACTGAAGCTCAGGGCCCATCCCTAGAGCTTCTGATTTTTTTCATTAAAAGAATAACAAAAATAGCATTTATTAAATATAAGCTTTGGGGGTTGTTAACACATGTATTCACATAAAATTCACATATCTCATGCAATTTGCTCATTTAAAGTCTTTAATTCAATGGCATTTAGTGTATTCACAGAGTTGTACAACCATCACAACCAATTTTAAAGCATTTCCATCAGATCAGAAAGAAATCTAACCTGAGACAATCTCAGCCCTGATTGATACTTTCTGTGTAGCCTTGGACAAGTTACTTAACCTTCAGTAGTTTGATTCCATAATTAGAATATGTGAATGATAATGATACTTGGATTTTTTATGTATTAAATAAAATAATGCAAATAAAATTTAAAAAGTAACCCTGCACACTTTAGCTATTACAACACCACCCCTACCCCAACCCAAGTTTCCATCCCCACCCTAGCCCCAGGAAAATGCTACTCTACCTTTGTCTGTATAGATTTGCCTCTTCTGGACATTTCATATAAATGGAATCATGTAATATGTGGCATTTTATGTCTGGCTTCTTTCATTTACCATGCTTTTATGGTTTATCCATATTGCAGCATGAATCAGTACTTCATTCACTTTTATGGCCAAATAATACTTCATTTTATAGATATATCATGTTTCATTTATCATCAATTGATGGACATCTGTGATTTTTTTTCATTTTGTTAATTGATTATTCATATTCATGGGGTACAAAGCTGACCATCACCACCTGTGTCCAAGATGTGATCGTGAGATCAATACTATCAGCATTCCCATTACCACAAATTGCCATTATTCCCCATGTATTATTTCCACTTTTTGGCTATTATAAGTAAAGCTGAGGGCCAGCCCCATGGCTCACTTGGGAGAGTGTGGCACTGGAAGCGCCGAGGCCATGGGTTCGGATCCCTATATAGGGATGGCCGGTGCACTCACTGGCTGAGCGCAGTGCGTGCGACACCAAGCCAAGGGTTACAATCCCCTTACCAGTCACAAAAAAAAAAAAAGAAAGAAAGAAAGAAAGATGATATAAACATTCATGTACAAATTTTTGTGTGGACATATGTTTTCAACTTTCTTGGTTATACACCTAGAAGTTAAAATATTAGATCAAATGATAACCCTATGTTTAACTTATTGAAGAACTTTGAGACTTTTCCAAAGTGGCTGCACCAATTTACATTCCTATTAGTAATAATGAGGGTTCCAATTTCTCCACATCCTCTCAACACTTGTTATTATCCATCTTTTTTATTATAGCCATCCTAGTGGGTGTGAAGTGGTATCTTATTTTGCTTTTGATTAGCATTTCCTTTATGACTATTGAGGTTGAACATCTTTTCATGTACTTATTGGCCATTTTTTAATTTTCTTTGGAGGAATGTCTTTCAGATTCTTTGTCCATTTTAATTCGTTTATTTTCTTTTTATTACTGAGTTGTAAATTTTCTGTATATATTCCAGATACAAGTCCTTTATAATATATATGATTTGCAAACATTTTCCCCCATTCTTTAAGTTGTCTTTTCACTTTCTTGATGGTGTCCCTTGATTCACAAAATTTTTAATTTGGATGAAGTCCAATTTTATCTTTTGTTGCTCATGCTTTCACTGTTATGTCAAAGAATCTATTACCAAATTCAGGGTCACAAAATTTACATCTATGATTTCTTCTAAGAATTTGGTAGTTTTAGTTCTTACATTTATGTCTTTAATCCATTTTAAATTAATTTTTGTATAAGGTGTGAGGCAAGGGTCCAGCTTTTTTTGCATTTGAATATTCAGTTGTCTCGTTGTCTCATCACCACTTGGCAAATAGACTATATTTTCTCCTATTGAATGGTCATGGCACCCTTGTTGAAAATGAATTGACCATAGATGTAAGCATTTAGTTCTGGATTCTCAATTCTATTCCATTTGTCTGTATGTCTGTTCTTATGCCTGTAATACACTGTTTTGATTACTCAAGCTTTGTAGTAAGTTTTGAAATTTGGAAGTATGAGTCCTCTACTTTGTTCTTATTTTTCAGGATCATTTTGGCTATTCAGAGTGCCTTGCAATTCCATATGAATTTTGGGGTCAGCATGTCAATTTCTACAAAGAAGCTAGCTGATATTCTGATAGGGCAGAGCTTTTTATTTAATTGGTCATTCTAGAAGGTTTACTGAACAATTACTGTGGATTAGGGACTGTGTCATATACTGGGGATACACAGCTAAACACAACGCAGTGTCCACTTTTGCATAATTTACAGTCCAGCAGTCACTCAAAGATATTTAGAGAAAACCTAACTAGGATGCCAGACACACTATTAGGGTCCAATTTAGCCCAACACATAGCTCTAATTTGGCTGCTACTTAGTTGTCTCCCTAGAGTCAGCAAGGGAAGAAAAGAATCAAGTTGGATGGAGTGAACATCAGGCGTTTTACAAACAGGGACCAGCAGTGTTGAGAAGAGAAAGGTTCCTAGTCATTCCTCACCTCACATAAAAAATACCAAATTTAAGTCCACAGGCATTTATTTAGTATTTCTTGAGACTTCAGCACTGCACTGGATGATCCAGTGGATATGAAAGAGGAAGAGCAGAAAGAGAAAGAGAGAGAAAAAGAGAAAGGAGAGGAAAAATGGAAGGAAGAAAAAATATTTTGAGCTCCTGCTATGCACCAGACACTGTGTTATATGCATTCATATACCTCATTTTATTTTAATAAAATATGAGAGGGGCTACTTGTTGCCGGAGAGCCCACCTATGTTCTAGTTGGGGAGACAAGCATGAAACAACCACAGAATAATACAGTCAATATTTTAAGAAATCATATGAGATTGTCCATTTCTCCATCATCTAGGAAGGACACTGGCATTGAGGAAGAATAACTATCATGGCGTCCAGTTCTTTGACAAAAGCTCAGATGCATGGCCTTCTGGCTAGGTGTCTGCTCCAAATTGCTGGATCATTGGTTGTACCCCTGGAAGATGCAGCTCTCTATAAGTTTGCTGTGGCTGAACCAAGAAAAAAAGGCATATGCAGATTTCTATAGAAATTATAATTCCCTGAAAGATTTTGAGGAGATGAATTTTGGAATGTAAAGAATTTCTTTGGATAGAGTTCCATAGAAGTTTGTCACTGATCTGTGTTCCTGAACTATGAAATATGAATATGTGAGCTAAGGAATAGTTTCTCTTGATATATAAGCAAATAACAAATGCTGTGGACAGTAAAAAAAAAAAAAAAAAAAAAAAAAAAAAAAAAAAAAAAAAAAAAAAAAAAAAAAAAAAAAAAAAAAAAAAAAAAAAAAAAAGAACAACAAGAAGAAGAAAGAAATCAAAAGAAAAGAAAGAAAAAAGGAAATAATATGAAATTGGTTCAAGGCTATAAGTGTTAAGAGTACAGATGAGGGGCCGGCCCAGTGGCGCACTGCTACAGTGCGCCGTGTGGGAGCGCGGCGGCACTCCCGCCGAGGGTTCGGATCCCACATACAGACCCGCCGCTCACTGGCTGAGCGAGGTGCGGGCGCAACACCGAGGGTTGCGATCCGTTGCCCGTCACGAAAAAAGACAAAAAAAAAAAGGAGGAGAGAAAAAGACATGAGACCACCTGCTTTGGTTACTTGAATTCACTTTTGACAAGGTGTAGGCTTTCAGTTGGCAGAGGAGTAGGGTAGGAACAGGTAATGTTTTGTACTCTTTTTTTGTTTTTACTCTCTTTATCTGCTTTACAATTCAATTGCTTCAGAGCTTGGGTAGGGAAAAGGGTGCTATTTATTCTGCCCCTCAAAATCTCAACTCCCATACTGCTTAGGCTGCCGCACTCTGAAAGTAACAACCAAATTATAGGGCTCTTGCTTTTATATCCATAGGTGAGGCTCTGGGGCAGAAAGAACGTGAAGAAACACAGTCCGCATTTTCCAAAAGCCCAAGTTACACTAATGTCTGGGACTGCAGGCAAGTCTGATCAATAAGGCATTCGGCAAAACCCACTTAGCCTATGTTTTGGTGAGGCAACATAGTAGAGAATTTTCGGAGCACAAATTCTGGAGCCAGAATGCCTGGGTTTGAATCTGAGCTCATTGTTAACCATGTAACTTTGAGCAAGTTATTTTACTTCTTATTGCCTTAGTTTCTTCTTTGGGAAAATTAAATGGGTAGTTATGAAAATTAAATGTGTTGATGAATGTAAATTGCTTAGGACAGTGCCTGACACAAAGTGAGTACTGTGTCAGTGTTTGTTAGCATTATCATTGGATGGATTCTGCAATTGAACTTATTGAATAAGAGTTGGCACTTGCTACAAAGAGTGACAATCATTTATTCTTGTGGAAATTCAGAAAATGCTCTTGCTCACTGACAGTATTAATGACTGCTGTGAAGCAGGAGAGCTGTGGTCAGACAAGTAATTAGTACTCACCACATAAATATATCCAAGCCTGTAATGAATGAATGGGTGCATTACTCTTCTTAGCTTAGATAGTAGAATCAGACTGTCTATCCTTTGTTTAAATGGAATATAGGATTCAGGACCCATCCCCCAAAATTTTTGAGTTGGTATTTGAGAAGAACCATTTTGAAATTAAACTGCAGTTTCAACTAATTGTCTATTGTTTTCGAAATGGTATTTTCTTTGCTCAAAAAGAGTGCATTCTTTATATTTAAGGTAACAAAGAGCGTTTATCATGTACCCACTCAGTATTTATATTTAACTCATACATTTTCCTTTCCCCCTTGTAATATTGCATGTTACTGCAAAACTCAGAGCTTCCAAATTGTACAGACTTTGATTAAAATTAAGTTAGACAGTGTGTGTATGTGTATCTATCTTCAAAAATAGATGAACTGAGTTCTGTGTATCCTCTGTACATTCTTACTTTCTGAAAGGGCTTTGAGATAAGGATTTTTGAAGGTTGCTTGGATGTCATCAAGTTTCTAAACAGAGGTAATAGCAGAAATAGCCAACAATTTTTGAGTGTCTACTATATGCCAGCTCAGTGCTACATGCATATTTTATTTGATCCTTATAACAACCCCATAAGATGGATACCGTTATGATCTCTACTTGACATATGTGGAAACTGAAGCATAAAAAGATTAAGTGAATTTCCCAAGGTCACAGAGCTAGTAAGCGATAGAAGTGGGATTGAAACCCAGCCTCTCCCTACATTGCCCTCTGTCAGCAGTGTTCTTCCCTTCCATTCATGTGGGCTCTGGCTCTGTGCATTCTGGCACTTTACTAGGCACAAAGGGTATAGGAGACAGAAAAATTATTTTTCAAGGCACAGAGGGTAAATATTAGCTTAATTCATCTCCCTGTCAAGGAGAGGGAAGAGAGATGTGGCTGGCCAAATTTCTCACTTTATCCAAAAATATGTACTGAGAGACTGCAATGTTCTAAACACTATGCCAAGGTCCCCACTCCAAATGCGCTTCTCTCTGCTGACCTATGTCTCTCTCGTCCTTCACAATCTCGTTTCAAGACTGCTCTTCCAGGACAAAATGCCAAGCTTATTTCAACTCAGTCATCTCCGACCACTGTCTCCTGTGCATGCCCTCAATACCCTTTCTTTACTTGATATGCTCTCATAGCAGTGTAGAGGATTGTGTATACAGTAAGAGTTTACTAAATGATTATGGATTGTCTGGCCCCTAAGTAAAGAGTGGGGAGGATTTCACTGTCAATTCTATGCAGAGACTCCAGGCCTGGCTGAGTGAGAGAACAGCCAGTAGGTTAGTGTTGCAGTTAGGGGCATGGGCTTTGGAGTCAAGCAGACCTGAGTTTGTATACTGACTCTGCAAATACTAGCTGCATGAGTTAGGGCAAGCTAGTTAACCTCTATCCTCCTTAGTTTGCTCATTTTTGAAGTAAGGATGACAACAACAAAACTTTAACAGTGCTGCTGTGAGAATTCAATGATAAGTTACATGCAAATCACTTAGCACAGTCTGGCATATAAAAACCACTCAATGGGAGCTACTCTTATTATTGATATTATCTAATAAAATCCCCACAGGTCCTTCTCAGGAGCATGCCTAGAGTAGATGAGCTGTCTGGCTGCTTTGGGATAGGCACAACACAGAAGGGAGGCACAGGAATTGATGGGGTACTGATGCCCTGGCCACCACCCGACCAGAAGTAAGTGTTCCTATGCTCTACAGCTCATCAATGATCAAGATAGCCAAAAAGGGCCCCCCGACTGTGCACAGATACAACTCTTAGATTCCTGCCACCTACAAAAGGCAATGGCAAAAGGTCAGCTCCTGGGGTACCTCCTTCTACCGATAATGCCTGTAATTCCTCTGTTCCTAGGCATGGTGCCCAGGTGAGCTCCATGAAGCAAGCCTCATAGTCGGGCTCCAGCTTATATTCCAACACTTTCTCAGGCATGAGCCCCTGAAACTTAAGGCTAGTGAGGGCTATTCTTGCCTCATTGCATTTAAACTGCCTACTCTCAGCTAACTGTCTATGGGGGGGCAGTCATCAGCTTTAGAGTCCCATCTTGATGACCCCTACGTGCTCAGCTGTACACGAATGCCACATACTGAGCAGCGGGAGTAGGTGGCAATCACCTCAGCTGATCTTTGGTATCCATTTATTCTTTTCAGTTCGTTGAAGTTATTTTCACAACACTCCATCACTAATTGATTGAGTTTCTGACCAAAAGCAGTAACTCAGGGGTCTGTCACAGTTTGTCATTGTGTATACTGGTGTCAGGTTAATCTAGGCAAGAGGCCCTACCCTAAGGTGCACATTTTACAGGACCCCACTCTGGCTTTCCTCTGGTTGTATCTCTCTAGAACTTCAGCTTCTAGACCAAATTCCATATAAATGAACCCCAGAATTCTCTGCCCAAACAGCATGAAGCCTGCTTGAGGGGGTGGTATTGTACAGGCCTCTTCTTAGGGGCAGATAGCACCACGGGTGTACAACCCCTAGCCTATTGGGTGATCAAGGGTCAGCTGTTTTGGATGGGGAAGTGTTAGATGAAGTTTGGACATGCAGGCTGATGTGTCCATGTGCATGTACATGAAGCCTCTTGTAGTATGGAAAGAGACCCAGTGGTAGAAAGATGAGGGGATGGGCTCAGCAGGCTACAGGCCAGATGCTGCCTTTTGTAACTTTACTCTGTGCCCTAAAAATCTTAGATGGAAGACTGCATGTCGATGCTGCTTTTTTCTTATGAATTACACAGAAGAGGCAGAGGGGTGGTAGCCGCATTCTATACCCTTCACAACAAAACAGGTCAGGTTTTCCCAAGAGGAATTTCCTTTTTGGTAGGAGAAAGTAATCCATAGTAGAATGCACAATGATGCTGAGAATTTCCAGAATAGGCATAAATTTAAAAATTCTATCATATGTCAGATATGTGTCTGTCCACATGTTCCAATTTGGGCCTCAGTAAAGTATTCTACATCCACAGCTAGTTCCCTAATAGGCTGTCCTCACAATACTTTTATTCTGTGATTAACACTGGGTAGATGTGCTTTAAGGATGATGCTGTGGATTGAATGTCCCCCCAACACTCACTGAAGTTTGATCCCCATTGCAGCAGTTTTAAGAGGATGGGAAATCAGACTAAGGCAGTGTGAAAAGATGGGGCCTTTAAGTGGTATATCTACACAACGGATTTCTGCTAGGCTATAAAAAAGAATGAAATACTACCATTCGCAGCAACAGAGATGGACCTAGAGAAAATTATATTAAGTGAAATACATCAGGCACAGAAAGAGAAATACCACATGTCCTCACTTATTTGTGGGTGCTAAAAATAAATAAATAAATACACAAATAAATGGGGCGGGCAGGGAAGAAGACACAACAATCACAATTCCTTGAATTTGTTAAGATAAGTGAACAGGTATGATGTTGTTGAGTGGGAAGGGGGAGAGGGAGGGAGGGAGGAGGGAGGAATCAGTAAAGGGATATGAAAATCAACTACATTGTATATTGATAAAATTTAAAAAATAAAAAAAATAATAAGAGGTGATTAGATTTTGAGGGCCCTGCCCTAATGAATGGGTTAATCCATTAATGGGTTAATGGTTTAAAGGGTTATCAGGGAGTAGACTGGTGGCTTTATAAGGTAAGTAAGTGAGAACATAAACTGTCTTGCTCATGCCATTCTCACTGTATGATACCTGGGTCACTACAGGACTCTGTAGAGGCTCCCCACCAAGAAATCACTCACCAGATGTGTTCCTTAGATCTTGGACTTCCTAGCCTCCAAAACTGTAAGACATAAATTTTGTTTTCTTTATGAATCACCCAGTTTCAGGTATTCTGTCATAATTAACAGAAAATGGACTAATACAGATGAGCTCTAAGCCCCTTGCCAATAGGATAGCATCAGGCAGCCTGAATGTCCTCATGAGTGTCCTACATCATGGAACTCTCTCTCTCCTTTACACACAGTCCAAGCATGTCTTTGTCCTTCATTCAACACTTGTTTCCAATGAGGAGGATATTGCCATTCACTAGCTTCAGATCCCTGACAGCCTGGTGCTCCCCCTCCCTTGGGAATGTGATTAGCACTGGACACTGACTATTAACTTTCACTGTGGGTTGTTGATATTTTCTAGGGTAAATCTTGAAAGCAGAAAACTTATTTAATGCCAAACACTTAAACTGGATCAGGGAAAATTTAAACCACTAAAAACCGATGGTCTCCAGTAAAAACGAGACCCCATCCAAGAGTCTGGGCACTGCTAATGCTGTCTGTGGCAGCTTATCCAGCTTCAAGTATATTTGAAATGGCAATTGTTTCACCATGAGTAGTTATTGTATGTCTGATGCACCACACTTCCGAATAATAAGAAAATCACTCAGCTGTTTCTCTGCTGAAAAGGATGACTTGTCTGTGAACAGTCTGACCAGTGTAAGCCTCAGGGATTTTCAGAGAGAAGCAGTAGTTTGCTGACTGGCATTTCATCTAAGTACTAAGGACATCCACTGAAGAGAAGATGCTGGATTTCACCTCTATTGGCAAGTTGGTGAAAGTCTCTCAAGGTTGAAACTTTTACAGAACTGTCCCCTGCCCTCTTGCCTTCTGACCCTTGGCCTGCAACTCACCAAAGTTGGCCTTTGGGGACACAGTCCTGGACTTCCTACTTCAGGACTAGCCACCTTCAGACAAGCTCCCTATAAACAGCCTGGGGTGAAGAAATAAGGTTATTTCATTAATGAGGCAGTCCCAACTCCAAGCTCGCTTCCCCAGACTCCATTTCTACTCCCATTCTTGCCTCCCTAAATTTGTATCAGCCCTAAAGAGCATGATAAATTAAGAGAAATTCACTTCTGCTCTTGCTCTCTCTCTTTTAACACCTAACATGAGGCTCCCAACTTGCCCCTTCAGTGGTACCCTCTTGTCTGTCTTCTTTGTTAGTTCTCCAAGCACTGATTCTTTTCTCCCTTAAAACACTCATCACTCTCACTTCTCAGTAATCCCATCTCATATTGGGCCCTCTTAGGTGATAAGAACAAATAAGCCAATGCGTACAACAATTAGTTATGAACAGAGAAAAATAAATTCTCTTCCCTCAAATATCCTACCTGGAGTTTAACAGGAAACTTCAATATCTTTAGGGGGAAAAAAAGATTAGACATTTACTTGAAACACTTAGAGCTATACCGTTGGAGATGATAGAGCCTAAATGCTATCCATGGCTATTTTAATTTAAATTAAATACAATTAAAAGTTTAGTTTTTCAGGTGCTCAATAGCTGCATGTGCCTAGTGGTTACTACACTAGAGAGTGCAGATATAGAACATTTCAATCATTGCAGAAATTTCTATTGGATGGCATCACTCTGGAGGATGACTCTAATGGTGGGGCTTTTGGGCCTTGTGGCAGGCTGGTAAGGCTGGTAGGAAAGATGTGGGGAGCAAAAAGACCTGAATCCTACGTGACAGATATCTTTTGCTTGTACATAATGTTCTCTCTGCTTCTGCTGCCCAAAGAGACTCAGCCTCTACCAAAAAGTCATTTTGCCTCACCCAAGCAACACACAGCTGCCTGACCTAAGTGATAGAAATAGTCAGAGCAACCTTCAACTAAGTTCCTACTGTAGAGGCAATAAAAAATTATAAAGTCATTAAGTTGGTCCTGCACTGTAGGTTACTAAAACTGTGAAAAGTAAAAAACAAACAAGCCAACAGAAACATAAAACAATGAAAAGTAGTCCTTGGCAAAGCCTATACAGAAAACTAGAAATCCCAAAGAATTCTGCTTGCATCAGAGGGACTGCTTGCAACAGTCACAGACTAGCTAAAGTGAAACCCATCACCTTGGCTTTGGAGGATCCTTTGTCTCCACTGCAGACTTGGGGAAAGTCCTTTGACCCTATTTACTAATGTAAATAAAAATGGCTATGGATATTTAAGAAAGATTTTCATCTAAAAGGACTGAACTTAATAGAGTGTTCTAGTCAACCTTTGGTTAATTAACTAGAAAATTAAGTTCAGCAGAATACCCCATACTGGGTGATCAAGGTTTTGCTGTAAGCAGAGTGCAGCCAAAAGGCTTCACCTCAAGTTACAACCATTTCTGTAACTGATTTAGAAACCTCTTCCCAATCTCCACATTAATGTTAATTCCATTAGTTCTGGTGAGAGAGCAAACCATAGTAATGGTAACTGCTAAAATTTATGCTTACTGTGTTCCAGACACTATTCTAAGTACTTAGAATCTGTTAATTCACTTAATCTTCACAACAATCCAATGAGTTGTATACTATTACTATCCCTGTTTTACAGATTAGTGAAATAAAGCATACGGAGATTAAGAAACTTGCCTAAAATCACACAAGCAGAAAATGATGAAGACTGGATTTGAGCCTAGGTGACTTGGTGTCAGAGCCTGTACTCTTAAAACGTTACACTATACTGCCTTGAGACTGTAAGTGACAATTAATGAGTCACAGAAACTCTTTAAGGGCTGGCCATATCTCCAACTAGCACAGTGCCATGGGAAACAGGATATTCTCACTAAATGTCTGGTGAATGAATAATAGGTAAAATCTACTAATCACTTCCTTTCTCGCTTAATCCTCAAAGAAATACTAATGCTAATATTATAATACTGTTGTCACTTCTAGTTTTTACAGGTGAAGAAACCAAGATACAGAGAGGCTAAGTCACTTGCGTGAGATCACAGAGCTAGAAAAGGTGGAGAAATAATTTGAACCCAAATGAAGATCCACTCTTGAATAAATAAATGAACTCTTAACAGATTGGATAATCTGCCATATCACACTCAATTATTTGTTGTGCCAAGTGTGAGCTATAACCGCTTCCTCATAAGTCTTATCAAGGTAACTGTGAGCTCCTTGAGATCATGCTTCACTACTCTTTCTCCCAAACTCTTAGCTCAGTGCTGAACATGGAATCAGTGTTCAATAAGCACTTCCTAATTATTCAGTACCCTAGTGAGGAGGGGCTTTTCCAGTCCAAAGCCTGCTGGCTGGTTTCCCATCCTCCCTTCTGGCTTTATGCAGCATGTCTAGCTCCATTTGAGGGTGGGGTAAGGAGGCGGCTAGAAAATGGCACTGGATGGACAGACTGAGGAGCTTTGCCTCCCAGGAGGGAGTGGTAGAAGTGGTTCGCTCTGGCAGGGAGAATCATTTTATTAATGATATTGTTTCAAATTGCTGAGGCATAAAAAAACGTTCTTGGCCACCTATTACGAAGTGAGAATTTCTATACATCTTAATTAATTCTCTTAAATTGCTGAGGCATAAAGACAATAAAAAGCAGACTGACTTACAGTTGGTTTTATTATTATTTTTGAACGCTCTACAATGCACTACTTTATTGCCTGTACATGGGCAGACCATGCCCACCACCCTCTTCACAGCGATAGTATGCCATTGTGACTTCCAACAAGAAAGAGCATAGAGGAGCAGGGCTGTAGTCATTCTAATCAAGCACTAGGCTTGGTGCCCAAAGGCTAGGATTAGAGTCTCAGTTCAGTCATTATGTAACTGCCCTTGGGCAAGTCACTGAACCTATTAATGTTCTAATAAAATGGAGCCACCATTGCCGGTTCACACGATTGATCCAAAGCGCAGAATAAAATGATGATACGGATATGCTATATAGAGTAAAGTGATAGTTGTTACTTTTGTTCTTTTTTTTTTTTTCCTTTTTGTCTTTTTTTGTGACCGGCAACGGATCGCAACCCTCAGTGTCACGCCCATACCGGACCGGGGCCGGCAACGGGATCGCAACCCTCGGTGTCGCGTCCGCACCTTGCTCAGCCAGTGAGCAGCCAGTCTGTATGTGGGATCCGAACCCTCGGCGGGAGCACCGCCGTGCTCCCAAGTGGCGCACTGTAGCAGTGCGCCACCGGGCCGGCCCCAGTTGTTACTTTTGTTCTTCACTGAACTAGTGGTCACTGTTTTGCTGACTTGCTCATCAGCCTTCATATTGTAGTTCACAGAATTAGTTGGATTATTTTTTTGTAAAGAATAAAAGTTTTGACTAAAGCAAAGCAAATTCCTGGTTCAAGCTGGTTCAGATTTATTTCTAGTAAAACAAACACAGAGCCCTTAATGAAGAATTTTACCAAATCAGCACAGTGCCACCTCACTCCATTGTAGCTAAGGAGAATCACCACCAAAACTGAGGGACTTTGGGCCAGAAAGCAGGCTAACAACATAGAGTGTAAAGAAGGACATCATGCCTAGCCAGAGGCCCCATGACTTCTCTCAGTCATCACTGCCCAGCATGCAGCAGCCAGAATCAAATTAGATTTTTGAAAAAATAATAACGGCAATAGCAGGAGGTTCAAGGGAAGTGAAGAATGGACTAAGGTATGGTTCCCCTGGAGACTCTTCACAAACATGTGGAATTGGTGCAAAGGCTTCAGTCACCTTGATGTGTATCTTCCAAGGTGACTGATAGGGCTGCTCTATTAAAGTTAATTCCAAAGGAAGAAGCCAATGTACTAACTAGAAAACATTCTGAAGGCTTACCATCTCCAACTAATGCACACATGCATCAAAAGGCCTTTGTTTTGTAGTCAATCTACAAATGACATTTCAATGAAAACTGACTTCTAAAAATTTAATTTGACTCCACAAATGGGTAAAGGTTCATCAGAGAGTTTCGTTTCTCCCTCACATACCATACAGAATTGCCTGAGAGGAAGGCCCCAGGCAGAACTCTATGGCTCTGGACACTGCTATTAACAATTAGCAGAATATTCAGGCCAAAAGGGCCTTTGGACTCATTGAGTCCACCCTGGTCAAATCATGGAAGAGAAAATTGAGGCCCAGAGAACTGATGAATCCAAAGTCTGTGATAGAAGGGACCAGAAGCCAGGTCTTCTGATACTTAAATAAGTGATCTTTAACTAAAACACATGGCCTCTTATTCTTTTTTGCTGAGTTCTGTGGTAAAGCTGCCACCTTGTTGGTCAGACTCCCAAATCAAAACACTCTCTCGCTTCACCACATTCTTACATAGATCATTTTTTTATTTAAAATTTTTATTTATTATTAGAAAATTCATTCTTATAAATCGTGATATTTCTTTATGCCCTTTACCCGACCTATCACTTCTGTTTGACAGGTCATTTAAAACCAATTTTTCCCCCCTTGGACTAAGTTCTCATTAGTACCAAATATATTCCAAATTTCTCTCACCAGTCAAAAATACAAACTTATTTTAATATTCATATATATATAGGACATAATTTAGAAAGTAAATATGCTGCCTATAAAAAGAAAGTCCAAGATACTCAGACTGTTGATTTTTCATTCTTTGAATGATCTCTGACAGATATCATATTATTTATCGTGTTAGAAATTGGGGATTCAGTGTATTTACAGACTATCTGTTGTATGCAAGAGGCAGTGCTGTGGTTCAATGTTCCTTTTGGTCACATACAGTTAATCTTTCTTTGAAGCTGTATTTGTATGCCATAGAAGTAAGACAATGTTAGTTGTGGGGATTTTTATTAAGTCACATACATCATTTTGTTCCTATTCCCTGTGAATCCAATCCTGCACTTTATGAGGGAAGGTTGATTCATATTTGACAATGAATGAAAACATAATTACATTCATCTAGACTGAGAATCATGCCCACTTGGAATGCATAGCAGAATCTCTAGAGGGTCATATTCAAGCCATAGAGCCCTCTATAGGGGATCTGATATGCTTCCTGAGGGGATGAGTACTCCTGCTGGGTGATAATCACTGTCTTCAAAGAGGAAGAGTCTACTTACCTACTTAAATGGTATGAAGGCAGAAAAAAAAAGTTGATCGCTACCAATATAAATGCATTATATTTTCCAAAACATTTTTAATGATAATGACTAACATTTTATACATGACACACACAGCTCCAAAAAAATTTTACATATATTTAACTCACTTAAATCCCAGATATACCCTATGAGGTAGATATTGCTATTTTCCTTATTTTAATGATGAGGAAACTGAGGCACAGAGAAGTAAGGTCACCTAATTAGTAAGTGGCTGAGTCAGGATGTGAACCAAGACAGGTTGAAATCAATTCTTTCTTGATCCCGCCCTCACCCCTCCAGTTTAACTCCCCTACTCAGTTATGTTTGATATGTAGTCTTCCAGAACTCATTCTCTGCATTTGTAGACATAGGCACATACTCATAGGAGATAAATATTTTTGTATTATTCTTTCTTTTTTGTCTACATAAATCATACTGCCTGATGCTCTCTCTCCTCCAGTGCACCGCCTCTTAAAAAAGGGTAAGTTAAGCCCTATTCAAAGTGATTCAGAAACCTATTATGGCTATCAGCTTTCTCTCATGGAGTATATTAAGACCCTTAAGAATTTGCAGCTCCATGATTTTAAAAAGATCTTGGCTAAAGAGCTGGAATCAGCCCAAATGTCCATCATCGGATGAGTGGATACAGAAAATGTGGTATATCTACACAATGGAATACTACTCAGCTATAAAAACGAATGAAATACTGCCATTTGCAACAACATGGATGGACCTTGAGAGAATAATATTGAGTGAAACGAGTCAGACAGAGAAAAAGAAATTCCACATGTTCTCACTCATTGGTGGGAGCGAAAAAAAAAAAAAGAAAAAAGAAAAACAAACAAACTAATTCACCCACATACACACACACAAACACACACACAA